>NW_004444302.1:74932-84869 GCF_000243295.1 Trichechus manatus latirostris | reverse complement strand
GGTTAATATGTTGTGGGGTTGTTAACCAATGTCATAAAACAACATATGTACTACTGTTTCATGAGAAATTATTTGTTCTGTGAGCCTTCACCTGAAGTACAATAAAATATTTTTAAAAAATGGGCAAAGAATATGGACAGGCACTTCGCCAAAGAAGATTTTCAGGTGGCTAACAGACACATGAAGAAATGCTTGCGATCATTAGCCATTAGAGACATGGAGATCAAAACTACAATGAGATATCATCTCACCCCAACAAGTCTAGCAGTAATCCAAAAACACAAAAAAATAAATGCTGGAGAGATTGTGGAGAGACTTGAACACTTATACATTGTTGGTGGGAATGTAAAATGGTACTAGCACTTTGGAAATCGATTTGGTTCTTCCTTAAAAAGCTAGAAATAGAAGTACCATAGGATCCAGCTATCCCACTCTTTGGAATATATCCTAGAGAAATAAGAGCCGTCACACAAATAGATATATGTACACCCATGTTCATTGCAGCACTGTTCACAATAGCAAAAAGATGGGAAACAACCTAGCCCAATAGCAGACCAATGAATAAACAAATTATGATATATCCACACAATGGAACACTACGCAATGATAAAGAACAACGATGAAGCCGTGAAACATCTTATAACATGGAGGAACCTGGAAGTCATTATGCTGAGTGAATTTAGTCAGTCACAGAAGGACAAATATTGTATAAGACCACTCTTATAAGAACTCAAGAAAAGGTTTAAACACAGAAGAAAACATTCTTTGATGGTTATGAGGGTGGGGAGAGATGGGGAGGGTTATTTACTAACCAGATAGTAGATAAGAATTATCTTAGGTGAAGGGAAGGACAGCACACACTACAGGGGAAGTCGGCACAACTGGACTAAACCAAAAGCTAAGAAGTTTCCTGAATAGAATCAAACACTTTGAGGGACAGAGTAGCAGGGGTAGGGATCTAGGGCCATGCTTTCAGGGGACGTCTAGGTCAATTGACATGACAAAACTTATTAAGAAAATGTTCTCCATCCTACTTTGGTGAGTACCATCTGGGGTCTTAAAAGCTTGCAAGAAGCCATCTAAGATGCATCAATTGGTCCCAACCACCTGGAGTAAAGGAGAATGAAGAACACCAAAGACACAAGGAAAGTAGTAGCGCAAGAGACAGAAAGGGCCACATAAACCAGAGACTTCATTAGCCTGAGACCAGAAGAACTAGATGGTGCCCGGCTACCACCAATGAACGCCCTGATAGGGAGCACAGCAGAGAAGCCCTGATGGAGCAGGAGAAAGGTGGGGTGTAGAACTCAAATTCTAGTAAGCAGACCAGACTTAATGGTCTGACTGAGACTGGCGGAACCCTGGAAAGCATGGCCCCTGGATTCTCTATCAGCCCAGAACTAAAACAATTTCCGAGGCCAACTCTTCAGACAGGGATTGGACTGGACTGTGGGACATAAAGTGATACGGGTGAGGATCGTGCCTCTTAGCTCAGGTAGATACAAGAGACTAAATGGGCAACTTCTGTCCGGAGGTGAGATGGGAAGGCAGAGAGAGTTAGGAGCTGGTTGCGTGGACATGGGAAATCAGTGATGGAAGGGAGGAGTATGCTGTCACAGTATGGGGAGAGCAATTAGAGTCACATAACAATGTATGTATAAATTTTTGTATGGGAAAAATTTTAAAAAAATAAAAAAGGTGAGGGAAAAAAAAAGATTACAGCCTAGGAAACCTTATGCGGCAGTTCTACTCTATCCCATAGGGTCGCTATGAGTTGGAAATGACTCAGCGGCAAGGAGTTTTGCTTATCAAAATTACCTCCTTCCTATACTGGGCAGCTTCAAGCTGGAAAATTGGTAGCCACTTGCTGCTTTACTCTCTCCCTCCTCTTCTTACTCCATCCAATTACTTCCTAGCCAGAAAATGGGCAGTATTTTACTTACTTCCCCTATGTTCTAGTCTCTTTGTACCATTGAGAAGTAAGCTTAAAGAGCCTTAAGTCTCACATAGGTGGGGTAAGAAATAACTCTAAAACTTGACTTCATTAGCCTGGCATTTCATAGCCTAAGATTTGGAAAATTCTTTCTATAAACAATACCAGACTTACAAGGCCACCACTTTGGGAAATAATCCCATTTAGAATATTAATGAATATTACCTTGGTCTTCTGTAACAAGTTATAATCATCCCTCAGGCAGATGAGTGGCTAGGGAAAATGGGTCAATTGTAGTTTACAGAGGAAGGCAAAAAGAGATTAACTAACCTGTTAGTTCAGGGACAACTGACTGATAAAGAAATTGTAATATTGGTGTCAATTTGTGATAGCAAAACAGCAACCAGGGGAGCACTAGGGTTTCTGACACTGAGCATCTTGACATGTTATATTAAGCCTGTGGGTCTGGGGGTGAGGTGGATCCTCTGATTTTTAACTGTTGCTGGAGCAACAGTTTGACTAGCAACTAGGAGAGGGATAGCACCATACAAAGGTTTTCCATCCCAGGAGATTTACTTTCTCTTTTATGGTTAAAGAGCAAAACAGGTAGTGATAATATACATTTTATATGTATATTTTGGGATTTATTAAAAATCTATAGCCTATGCCCATCTCAATGAATAATTCAATTTTTCCGATCTACAGTCTGATTCACTTGCTCTATATTTCTTTACTGTAACCATTCTAAAACTATGAGGAAAATGCTAGGCATAAGATGTGAGCATTTCCCAAATCAGAGCAGAAAGCTGAAGATTTTAATAGGCCTACTTTAAATGCTCTAAGGTCTATAATAAAAATGCTAACATAACACAAAGTATACTATTAAACATATTTACACACTAAATATCCCTTAATGTTGTACAAATAATAAATCTTACCATAACTGGTTTATATTTTATATTATTAAAATCCCATTTTTACCACTTCATAAATTATTTCAAAGGCAATTTTCAACAGCATGAGATGGTAAAGTGCTGGTATTTTTAATCCTCTGTAAATACATTCAGAGTTTAACACAGTGGGAACTTACACCTCTGTTGGAAATTACATAAAGCTGTGCTAAGCAAAAGAAGTTGAGTTGTCTTTCACATTGGACATATTAATGTAACTAAAGTAAACTAAATTCCATTCTGTAGGATGCCAACTTGATTTAAAAACTTGTAGTTCAAAGGTTAAAGATCCCTCGTTTCAAATAAAACATTAAATTATAGGTTAACAAATAGGATAATCACCTGATATCAGCTGAGGAATCAAGTTACATTCATTTGGAAATATTTATTTACACATATGTGCCATAGAGTAATACTGATTTGGTAAATGTGCTCCATTTCATTAAACTTATTTACATGCATATGCACACAAATAACCCATAAAAGATTCATTATATTCTTCTATCATAGATATCCATTCAATAAATATACTGAATTATCATTTCCATCGTTCTCATTACTTTTCTAACTGTAGAAATATTTTGAGTCTTATCTCTTCTAATGGCAAGCTTGAATGTTTTCAACGCTTCAAATTCCATAGGGCAGAGAGTACTATTCCAGGCAGTAATTTCTCAGAAGCACGGTAGTAAAGACACAATAGTTATAAAAGTCAATCTATTGGCTCTCCAGTTATCTCACTTGCCTAAGTATCACTCAAACCTTTTGATCCTTAGAACCATGTCATGAATAAAATTGATCTTTTGGTCAGACCCTACTCAACCAGAAAAATTACCAATTGAATAGAATGTGAAATTGATTTATTTCACTGAGCATAGCAGTGCATGGTCTTCAATGTGTCTTTTTGCCTTTGTGCATCAGTCAAAAGAAGCACCTCAAGGACTAAAATCAATGGAATAATGACAAACTTTCAGAAACCTGAATTGATGTACCCAACAGATACAGAGAATTCTTTAGCTCTGCCAAAGCCCTACAATCAGCAACAAAGAGTGAAAGCTCTTAATCTGAGCATAGTACAGTGTCCCTTTAAGAGCAACAACAACAACAAAAAATCTAGAAAGACTCCAGTAATATTCTCTTAGGAAAGATTTTTCTCAGGACAAAGCACAATAGCAATAGATGGCCTGGAGTTTCAGTCCATTACGTTGCCTGCTGTGTGGTGATGTGATTGTGAAGGACATAGAATCAGAAGAAGGAATCCCACTGTATATAGGAAGCTTACCAAGAGAAAGGTGGCCATCTACAACCAAAACTAATGAGTCTCAGTAACACAGAGGCAAGATGAGTGTGTGGTTTTTAAAACATATTTGAAAATTATTTGATACTGTTCCCATCAAGTGGTGAAGTCTAATCCCTTGCCCTACCCCTTTTTGAATATTGGGTTGCCTTCATGACCAACTTCTAACATAAAGAGAATGCAGCTGAAGAGATGCTGTACAACTTCTGAGCCTAGATTAAAATGGGCAATACAGCTTCCCAGTGGGTCTCTTGGAATACTTGCCTTTGGAACTAAGTTGCCAGGGTGTCTGTAAGGAAGCCCAAGTCACATGGAGACGTTATGTATTTCTGTTGTTAGCCCTTGCTGAGGACCCAGCTGATAGCCAACTTTAACCAACAGACATGTGAGTGGGGAAAACTTTGAGATGATTGTATCTCCAGCCATCATCTGACTGCAACCACAAGAGAGACTGTGTGCATAAACTGCCAAGTTGAGCTCAGTGAACCCCTAAAACTATAGAGATAATAACAAAAAATGATTGTTCTTATTTTACTCTACTATGTATGGTGTAGTTTTTTATGCATCAAAAGACAATTTTTAAAATGAGACATATACAGGGGTAGTAGCCCCTAGAGGTGGCTTGTGAGAATATTCCTGCTGAGGCTAGCAAGCTTCCCTAGTATCATCAAGGATAAAGGCAATTTTCAAGTCTCTAACAGAGGCACTGAAATGTAATTTACATAAGACAGTGTGGGTTAAAAATAATCGTCATAGGCTTTGTGTTTTGCTTTCATAAAATGAAATGAAGTGGTTTGTGTGAACTCTAAGAAGTGGGGGGCTAAAGAGTAAGAATTTTTCTATTTGTGGAGCTGTAACTTAACAATCTTCAATGAATATTCTAGGGTCCTTGGTAGGTATAGTCTTCCAGTGGAGATAGGGTACATTCAAGTATAATAGTTTTACAGAACTAACCCTTAATCATATTTTGTTCATTAATTTGTATAATTACATTCACATTGTCCCAGGAAGGATTTGAGGAAACTTAAAAAACATGTAAGATTGAAAAATACACCATAAGTTTTAAAATGTAGCAAGAAAAAACATAAAATGAAGAGCAAAGACAAAGCACACTCAAGAATTAGGCTAAAAATGCACACAATTATGACTTACATCTTGTGGACCACAAATGTGGCTCTAACCTAGCATCTATGAGTCGGAATCAACTCGACAGCAACGGGTTTGGTTTGTTTATTTCTTTTTATTCTAGCATCCAAGATAAAGTATTCAGTTTAGATAAGTACATAATTCACACAATTTATCAAATCAAACAAAACAATTATTCAAGAATAGTTCTAGCACTACAAAGAAATAGAAACTTTTCCTTGGGGAAAGTATCAAAAAATAGCACATTATACACAGTAATGAACAACATATTTTCAATTATTACATTGGCAAATTCCAGAGTATGTATTTTCTTTTTCTTTCTCTTTCTCTTCTTCTCACTTATGGTTGAAATTATATGTGATTCCTTTTTATTAAAAAAATAAGGAATCTTATAAATTAAAAAGTAAAACATATCCCCTTCATTTTTCCACCAGCACCACCACCACTTGATTTGAAATGTCCCTTTTATCACACATGGAATTCTGCACTCTCTATTTACTTTCATTAGTTTATTACTTCACCAGGACCACATGGTTTAATAAGTTTGTTTCTTAGACTGTCTGTTGAGATTGTATTGACTGGTAACTTTCTGGAATGCAGCTATTAGATGCTTAAAATGATTTGAGGTTCATAAATCTTACCAGTCAGCAATCTAAGGGTATTTGATGTTTTTTTTAATTTTTTTGAAAAGTTGAGAAACCTAACGCATCTGGAAACACAAGTGTATCATATTCTCTCTGAAGTGAGCTAAGTAAGGCCAGAGGAGTACTTACATGAAAGTTCAGGGTTGCCCTCAATGGAAGACCAAGGCCCCAGAGTTCTGCTCCACAGCTGACATCATCTGATGTTGACGTACAAATGTTTAACATGACAAACCAGGTCTTTGCTCTTCTGGAGTGTATGTTCTATTTGTAGAAAACAGACAATAAACAAATAAATATAATTTTGGATTGTTATAAGCACTCTGAAGATACTAAAACTTGGTTTTGTGAAAATAGATTGATAAGATAAGTGATTTGGTTATTTAGAATGAAGGTGGTCCAGTCTAAAGGTGATATTTGAACTAAGACAGAGCCAGGGATACAAAGATCTAAAGGAATAACATTCCTGGCAGAACAAATAGCAGATGCAAAAGGCTGGAGGCAGGAATGAACTTGAGGTGTTTAATGAACAACAAAAAGGCCGATGTGGCTAAGAGCATAACATGTGAGTAGAGAGACTGTACAAGAAGAGAGCATAGAGGAAGGCAAAGGAGTAGAATATGTATGGCCTTACAGGCCATATATCTGTCTCTCATACCAAACTAGGCAGTACCTCAACAGAGGGCATGAGACATCCATCTTTTTCTCCCCTAAATCTAGCACACTGACCAGTAGATACAATATTTTTTGAGTGATTGAATACAAAATTGAGGAAAAGGTCCATTTTGTTAGGTTCATTTTGAACAATACTCATTTAGTACAGTTGTTCAGGTAGCTATATCACATAATTTTTTAATCACAAATATGTATTTCTCTACCTCCTTCAGAAGGATATTGTGATGGTTACTGTTATGTATCAACTTGGCCAGGCTATAATTCTGCGATTTGGCAGACACTATGTAATCACCTTCCATTCTGTGATCTGATGTGAGTAGCCGATTAGTTGAAGGGAAGTTTCCTTGGGTGTGTGACCTGCCTCTAGTATATAAATGAATGTCCTCGCAAAGCTCATTTCCTCCCTCGACCCTGCACTTTTCTTGTCACCTAAACTCTGGTTCTCGAGACTTAAACAGGCAGAAGTCTTCAGCCTGCTACCTGACCTGCTGACTTTGGATTCATCAGCCCCTGCAAGCACATGAGCCAGCAGGGGTCTTCAGCCTACTGCCTGACCCACGGATTTGGGACTTGCCAGCCCCTACAATTGTGTGAGCCATTTCCTTGAAGTAAATCTCTCTATAAATATTTCTATATATGCTTCACTGCTTTTGCTCCTCTAGAGAACCCAGACTAAGACAGATATTGAAAATCTTGTTAAATGACTTGCTGAAATTCAGTCACCTTGATTTAAAAGGCAATTAAAATTGGTCAGATGAAGAAATTATACATTCCAGAAAATTACCAGTGAATATAATTTTGAGCTCAACACTATTCAAAATTTGTCACAAGTTCAACTGTTAAATCTTTGGTAAACTAATTTTGACCCCCCCCACATCAACAATTCCTTGTCACAGTACCCACAAACTATCTCTACCTGAATCATTCCCTGAGGTTTGCTGGGGATTGACAACTTGTCCATCAATCTTTTATATATATATATATACACACACACACATCAAAACATACACCAATTTAACAATATCTACATACACAACTTAGTGATTGTCCGTTAATCTTTAATTTATAATCTTTACATTTTTGAAGACCAGAACTTCCTCCCTTATTTCAAACAACTCTCCGTTTTTATCAATGATTGCTCAGTGATTATTGGCAGTAATTCAACAACTTAAGGCAATGAACTCCCTTTAAGTTTAAGTGTTGTTGTTGTGTGCCGTCAAGTCGATTCTGACTCACAGTAGCCCTATATGACAGAGTAGAACTGCCCCATAGGGAATCCTAGGCTGTAATCCTTACAGGAGCAGATCACCATGTATTTTTTCCCAAGGAGCCACTGGTGGGTTCAAACTCCCAACCTTTCAGTTAGCAGCCAAGCACTGAACCATTGCACCACCAGAGAGGTCCTGGAGTATAGCCAGCATGATAGTATTGGCATGGTCTTCCTGGAATTGAACACTCATTCTCTGGATGCAGCAGAAAATGAGTGACAGCAACATAATGAAACAGTTGCTCTGTGGCCAGCTGAGTCAGGAAAATGGAGGAAGCCAGGGTTGAAGGAATGATGTGAGGATGCATGAAAATACAACAGCTCCAAGAAACTATTGTAGCTGAAGCATGCAAAAGCAGTATTTCTTTGTGAGTCCTCTGGAGAACTGTTGCATGATGGCATAGACATCATTCAATTTTCCAAAATCTGGAGCAGGTTTTATGTGTATATACAATGAAAAGTACTGCAGGCCGAATTTCAATGGTGTCCAATGCCCAAACATAAAGGCCACTGTTTAGTGTGATCTCCAAAGAAGAAAAGAGACATCTCACATTACAGCTTTAGAGTGGGATAACTTATGAAAGCTCAT
Source organism: Trichechus manatus latirostris (assembly GCF_000243295.1). Classification (NCBI taxonomy): domain Eukaryota; kingdom Metazoa; phylum Chordata; class Mammalia; order Sirenia; family Trichechidae; genus Trichechus; species Trichechus manatus. The sequence continues at coordinate 76,374 of NW_004444302.1, read as the reverse complement.
TTAACTCTAAAAATAGCCTTCTGATCATGTTATGGCCCCATCTAAAACACAGGAAACAATGTTCAGAGAATTAAACAGGCTGAAACATATAAAATCGCCATATTTTCAGAGAGGGTCAGGAGCTGGTTGAATGGACACAGGAAATCCGGGGTGGAAAGGAAGAGTGTGCTGTCACAGTATAGGGAGAGCAAGTAGGGTCACAAAACAATGTATGTATAAATTTTTGTATGACAGACTAACTTGAATTGTAAACTTTCACTTAAAGCACAACAATTAAAAGGAAAAACTTAATAGTTTAGTTTGTAGCCGTGATACAAACACTCTAAACCTTAATTTTAAAAAAAATCACCATATTTGTAGGTCAAAAAGGCAAATATCAGTAGTTTCATGTTCAGTCTATTCTGGCCAAAGGTCACAATGTTAGTAAGAAGGGAAGATCCAACATGAATCCAGGTCTTCTAAAAACAAATCCTGTCCTCTTTACATCTCACCACATTGCATTTTTAGGATGGCAAACTCTTAGTTTATAAACTTCTAAAAAACGGATTTCTGGCTTTTTATATGTGACTTGAAAACAATATATGGTCAGAAAAAATATTAGGAAATCAATCATATTGTTCATTTAGCATTATTTTGACAAGAGTTATTTTATTCGGTAAAAAAAAAAAAGGCTCCAGTGCGTCAAAGGACTTTATCAACAAACGGAAGAGACAACCTATAGAATAGGAGAAAATATTTGCGAATCATATATCTGATAAGGGTCTAACATCCAGAATATATAAAGAACTCTGGTAACTCAACAACAAAAAGACAAACAACCTGAGTAAAAAATGGGCAGGACTTGAATAGACATTTCTTCAAAGAAGATACACAAACGGTCAATAAGGACATGAAAAGATGTTCAACATCATTAGTCATTAGGGAAATGCAAATCAAAACCACAATGAGATACCGTTTTACACCCTCTAGGATGGCTATGATCAGAGAAATGGAAAATAATAAGTGTTGGCTAGGATGTGGAGAAATTGGAGCACTCATCCATTGCTAGTGGGAATGTAAAATGGTACAACTGCTGTGGAAAACAGTCTGGCAATTTCTCAAAAAGTTAAACATATGACCCAACAATTCCACTCCTAGGTATATACCCAAGAGACTTGACAGCAGAGACTCAAACATATACTTGTACTTCATTGTTCATTGCAGCATTATTCACATTAGTCAAAAAGGTGGAAATAACCCAAGTGTCCATCAACAGATGAATGGATAAACAGTATTTGGTATATGCACACAATGGAATACTACTCAGTCATAAAGATAAATGAAGTTCTGATACACCCTATGACATGGATAAACCTTAAAAACGTTAGGATATGTGAAATAAGTCAGACACAAAAGGACAAATATTGTATGATCCTACTTACGTGAAATACCTAGAACAGGCA
>NW_004444302.1:61508-72503 GCF_000243295.1 Trichechus manatus latirostris | reverse complement strand
CCTGATTTCGTTGTCTTCATTCTTGTTATTGGTGTATAGGAATCCAACTGATTTTTGTGTTTTAGAAGAAATTTTCAAGAAAAGTTTTAAAAGAATATTTGAATGTAAACTGATAACATATATGTGCAGAGGTCCTGATATGTATGAAGTAAAAACATAAGGCCCTATAAAGAGGGGAGTGTTTGCCCAAGGATCTTACATGTCCCTTAGTTAGTTGAGAATTCACTGCATTTCTCTACTGAGTGGAGGTTCTCCCTAAATATCTAGGGGTTGATTTCTTCATCACTTGATGTTCCACCACTTAACTTGTCACCTTGGGACTCTAATAACACCTTACTTTAGATATATCATCTTATCTATAACACTGAGATAACAATACTTCACTGTTAAAAGAAAGGGATTTTAAATGGATGGCGATCGATAGTTCTTCCAGAGCTTCATCCCTTCCATATCTAAGATGCATAATTCAATTGTCACTTAATCGAGGTTTCAAGCTTTTCTGCATTCACTCTAGTCATTTTTTTCACTTTAGAAAGGGCTGGGTCCTCTCTTGGAATTTCTTCTTTCTAGTCTACATTGGTCAAATTTCTCATTATTTACCACTTGCAATAACCAAATAATGATATTTGCACTAATATATAATTGATAGCTATTTGTGAAGGGGGAAGAGGAGGGCTTTTGATCAGAGAAAATCAGAGAGAGCCTTTTCTGATAAGCTTCAAAGTCATCCTCATTCCTAGTAATGAAAATCTTTCCTGAGATGATAACTCCTCCCCATGAACTGACACTATGATGTGGCATCATACACTAGTGGGTGACTGTGGTCAGGGATTCCATCGTTGCTTTTTCTTTTTCTACAGACATATCTCTATTAACCTTATCTTGGGGCAAAATGTTATATTCTGACTTACAAAGTGATTGCTTATTGGAAACTGCATCGATTATTTTCATTTTTTCATTAAAGTGATGCTTCTTTTAGAAATGTACTCATTTTCTCCCAGGAACTCCGAAGGCTCTGAAAGACATGAGTGGGCTTCACATTACTGACATTCTGTCAGAAATTTTGTTTTTAACATCTATTTACTATTCAGAGTATGTTAAGTGGTGTTTCAGAGACAGCAACATATTTCAATAGATACTTTCAAATACCTTATGTTGTTGTTTAATATTTATGATGCTTCTACAATGTATTCTCACCTTATAAACTGCAATGACCCTGCATAACCTCACATCACTTGCCTCACAATTAAGGAAGGATATAAAAGCTGAGCTAACTAGCTTAAGTTTTAGCTCATCTGATTCATCACTTTTGTAAGATTAACATCTTAAAGCAGTTTTTAGAATAGAGGAAATTTAAACTCATCTAGTATTAATAAAAATAGGACCTTATATATATATTTTTTTAATTTATTTTATTGTACTTTAGATGAAAGTTTGCAGAGCAAACAAGTTTCTCATTAAACAATTAATACACATATTGTTTTGTGACATTGGATGCCAACTTTATGATACATCAACACTCTCCCTTTCTCTGTCTTAGGTTCCCCATTACCAGCTTTCCTGTCCCCTCCTGCCTTCTCCTCCTTGCCCCTGAGCTGGTGTGCCCATTTAGTTTCATTTTGTTTTATGGGCCTGTATAATCTTTGGCTGAAGGGTGAACCTCAGGAGTAACTTCATTATTGAACTATTTGGGTGTCTAGGGGCCATACTCTAGGGGTTTCTCCAGTCTCTGTCAGATCAATAAATCTGGTAGGACACTATATTTTTAATGTATTATAGTTTATAAATCACCTTTTTGTGAATTAATTTGAGATTTACAACAGCTCTAAGATGTAGTTAAAAGATGTGTGTTCTCTCTGTTTCATAGATGAGGCAACTGAGGCTAAGAGAAATGTCATAACTTCCCAAAATTACATGCATTAAAAAGGAAAATAAGAATAATAACCAAAAAAATAGTTTTTGATATTTAACCCAATGATCCAGAACTTTGTATGGAATTACTTTTACTGTATGAAAATTGTAGCATTGTGTTTTCTTATTTCCCACAGGAAATTACAACAGCACTTAATCTGTAATAATGTATCTTCCTATTTGTATTAGAAATTACTTGCAAATATCCTCACTTACTTTCATGTCACTGTTGAAAATGAAGTATAAACAAATAAAACTCACTTAGATAGTTGTTGTTACCTTCCAGGATGGACAACTGTCTCCCAAAATTAATGTATTACAAAGAAATTGTACTCATCTCCCAAACATTCATCTTAAATGCCCACAGAGGCCAGGCAGATGCTCTAAAATTAATATTCCTGGAAATTCTGGTGTAATCTGTGTGCACTGAAGAGATGCATTACTCTCATAAACACTCTAGAAGTGAGGATGCGAGATGAGAGGGGCAGGAGAGGCTCTCGCACTGACCCCATTTTCCAGGTTGGGTGACTATATAGATAATAGATAATATGGGGAAATAAAAGAGGAAGATGGGGTTTGGGACAATGCAGCATCCTATAGTTTTATAACTATCTCACTAATCAAATTTATCCTTCACTATTTAATTTAACCCAGTTTGAGTACAAAATGGGTTTCATCCTATCTCTTGTACATTCAAGACAAATGCTGCTTAATATTTACGGTAGCCTGAATAACTCACTATTTTGTTAGAAAGGCCTAACTTGCAACAAATGATAGCATTCTTAATAAAGGAACATATTAAAGGTCTTGCCATGAGCTCAAAGCACTTCTTTTGAAATATAATTACATATATTTATTCATCATCTATTATGCATGAAGAACTGCTCTTTACCCTCATCCATTACTGGTGAGAACGTGAAATGGTACACCCAATGTGTAAAACAGTAGTTGACTAGGGTTACCAGAGGTGGACTGAAGGGAGGGGGAAAGGTGGACTCATTGCTTAAGGGACACTGAGCTTCTGTTAAGGGTGATGGAAAAATTTGGGAAAGGATAATGGTGACTGTTGTACAATGTGATGAATACAATAGATTTCATGAAAATGTACATACAAAGAATTTTGAAACGGCAAATATTATGTTACATACATATTTGCTGCAATTTCAGAAAAGATATAGAACTACCATATGACCCAGCAATCCCAATCCTAGGTATATGTATACTCAAAGGACGAAATCAGGACCTCAAATAAAAAGGAGTACAACAGTGTTTGCTGTAGCACTGTTCACAGCAGACAAAATGTGGAAACAACCTAAATGTTCAACAGATGAATGGATAAACAGAATGTTGTAGACACATACAAAGGTATATTACTCAATCATAAAGGGAAATGAAGTCCTGATGCTTGCTACAACATGAAGGAATCTTGAAAACATTATTCTGAGTGGAATAAATCAGTTACAAAAGGACAAGTATTGCATGATCCCACCTATATGAAATAAGAAAATATATAGAGACCAAAGTTTATTAGTAGTTATCAGGGATGGAAGGGAGAGGGAAAGGGGGAGTATTTGCTTAGGGGGCACTGAGTTTCTATTAATGGTGGTGGAATGATTTTGAAAACGATAGTGGTGATAATTGCAAGATATGATGAACATAATTGTACATGTAAAAAATGTTGAACTGGCAAATGTTGTTGTTAGCTGCTGTCTTAGTTATCTAGTGCTGCTATAACAGAAATACCACAAGTGAATGACATTAACAAAGAGAAATTTATTTTCTTACAGTCTAATAGGCTAGAAATCCAAATTCAGGGTGTCATCTCCAGGGGAAGGCTTTCTCTGTCAGCTCTGGGGGAAGGTCCTTGTCGTCAATCTTTCCCTGGTTGAGGAGTTTCTCAGCACAGGGATCCCAGTTCAAAAGGACTGGCTATTTTCCTGGCTCTTGTTTCTTGGTGGTATGAAGTCCCCCTGTCTCTCTGCTTGCTTCTCTCTTTTATATCTCAAAAGAGATTGGCTTAAAACACAATCTAATCTTGTAGATTGAGTTCTGCCACATTAACATAACTGCCACTAATCCCATCTCATCAACATCATAGAGAGAAGATTTACAACACATAGGAAAATCACATCAGATGACAAAATGATGGACAATCACACAATAGTGGAAATCACGGCCTAGCCAAATTGATATGCATATTTTGGGGGGACACAATTCAATCCATGACATTCCACACTTTGGCCCCTAAAAATTCATGTCCTTGCCACATGTAAAATACTTTCACCCCATCATATCATAGCAAAAATCTTCAATCAACTCCAAATCCAAAATCCAAAAATTCCTCTTCATCTGTGAAATTTAGAATGCAAGTTATCTGCTTCCAAAAGTACAATGGCAGAACAGGCACAAGCTAGACATTTCCATTACAAATGGGAGAAATTGGAGGGAAAGAAGGGATAACAGGCACCAAACAAGTCAGCAGAACACATTAGATTAGCCCTCAAGGCTTTGAAAATAATCCTGTGTTCTCTGAGACAATTTACCCAATGGCCCTGTCCTCCAGACTCTAGGTATTGGCCACACTCTCCAGATTCTGAGTGGAGGCTCCTCGGCCCTGGGCTTCAGCTCAGCCTTCCAGGCCTAATGGGACATCAACTCTGCTCCCTCAGCTTTAGGCACACCATTTTCCTAGTCCATCTGAGTGACGACTCCATCCTTAGAAACACCAGAGGCCATGGCTCCACCCTTTGAAACCCCAGAGGTCCTGGCCATACCTTTTGAGACTGAGGCAGTTCGGCTTCTTGTGTTCCTTGTCTCTTCAGCTTCTGCTTCCTGTGGCCTCTCAGCCCTCAGGCCTCACGCCCTCATCTGCCCTGCTGGGGCAAGTGTTCCAAAGCTCTGTAGCTCCACCGGTAAGTGCCTGGAGGCACCCCACTCAGCCAGTAAATATCAGCCTAAAGGCACTCAGCTCTCTTGCTCCATGGGTCAGCTCCAGCACTGTCTGGCACTGGTCTCCTGGTTCTGCTGCTGCTTTTTCACCATCAAGTGGGCTCTGACTTATGGAGATCTTATGTACAACAGAATGAAACCCAGTCCTGGGTCATCCTCACAATCATCAGTATTTTCCACTCCATCGTTGTGGCTATTGTGCCAGTCCATCTCACCAAGGATCTCCCATGCCCTCATTAGCCCTCCACTTCACCAATAATGATATGCTCCTCTAGAGATTGATCCCTCCTGATGATGTGTCCAAAGCAAGCAAGTCAGACAATGTTCTGCTGTGAACCAGAAGGTTTTCATTGGCTAATTTTTGGAAGTAAATCACCAGGCCTTTCTTCCTAGTCTGTCTTAGTCTGGAAGCTCCACTGAAACCTGTCCCCCATGGGTGAACTTGCTGGTATTTGAAATGCCAATGGCATACCTTCCAGCATCGTAGCAACACACAAGCCACCACAGTATGACAAACTGACAGATGGGTGACAGGAATTGACAAATGTTTTGTTATATATATTTTACCACAATAAAAAAATTTAAAATGAAATGCAATTTATTTTTGTATATTGACCTTACTAAAATTATTAATTCTAAGGGAAAAAAAAAAGAATTTCCCTTCACACAATAATACACACCACTATTGGTTTTCAATAGTGTTAATTAACATAAAACAGTGCAATTTATGATTATTATATATACTGGGATAAAAATAAGATTTATTATCTAACCTTGGAGTCTGCTGTATCTTAATTTTTTCCCATGATGTTTGATATGGCTTTAACTTTAGCTATGAAGCAGGGAAAATTCTTTTTTTTTTTAACTGATGTAATTAAATGAAGTTTACATTTCAAGTTAGTCTCCCAGACAGAATTTTTTTTTAACATACATTGTTATGAGACCCCAACTGCTCACCCCCTTCTGTGACAGCACACTCCTCCCCTCCACCCCTGATTCCCCATGAACATTCAACCAGCTTCTGACTCTCTCTGCCTTCCCCTTCTCACCTCTGGACAGAAGCTGCCCCTTTGGTCTCTTATATCTACTTGTCTAAGAGGCACATTCTTCATGAGTATCACTTTATGTCCCACAGTCCAGTCCAATCCCTGTCTGAAGAAATTGTTTTAGTTCTGGGGTTATGGAGAGACCAGGGGCCATGCTTTCCAGGGCGCCTCCAGTCTTAGTCAGACCATTAAGTCTGGTTTTCTTACTAGTATTTGAGTTCTGCATCCCATCATTCTACTGCTCCGTCACGGACCCTCTGTTGTGTTCCCTGTCAGGATGTTCATTGGTGGTAGCCGGGCACCATCTAGTTCTTCTGGTCTCAGGCTGATGAAGTCTCTGGTTTATGTGGCCCATTCTGTCTCTTGGGCTAATACTTTCCTTGTGTCTTTGGTGTTCTTTGTTCTCTTTTACTCCAAGTGGTTAGGACCAATTGATGCACCTTAGATGGCTGCTTGCAAGCTTTGAAGACCCCAGACGCCACTCACCAAAGTAGGATGCAGAACATTTCCTTAATAAGGTTTGTTATGCCAATTGACATAGATGGCCCCTGAAAGCATGGTCCCCAGACCCCGCATCCTGAAGCAGGGAAAATTCTTATTTTTATCAACAAATTATTGCAAAGTATAGTGAAAAAGAAAACATTAACTTAAGTTGTTTGGGATGATCATTGCAAATTTTTTGGTCTTGCACATGAAGCAGTGGGAGTATTATTTTGTTATCAGACTTTGGAATTCCATTAAAAATAGTGGTAGAAGACTTCATTCTATGAATTTTTCATGGTAAACTCCCAAAACATTTTTAAAATTTTGCAAACAAACGTCTGCTCTAAGAAGGTACACATCCTTTGCTAAAGTTAAAATTAAAGGACATAATATTTCTTAGTAACAGATGTGCTAAGAATCCATTTTAGCGACATAAAAATATTGACTGTCCTTGTAGAAAACCAGTCTCTACCTATCTCAAGGAACATTTCTCAGAGTTCTTCTCTGTCCATAGTTCTGAAAAATTCTGTCAATATTTTATAGTGGCTGACTTATTAAACAATTTTAAACTAGAAGTGCTATTTATCTTTCTTTACTATTTTTTAGCCCTTCAGTGTTACCTTTAACAATATCATCTAGGTTTGCCATCTGAATATTATGTATAACTTCTCCACTGCTTTGTCAGTTCTATAATATTTCCTGAACACATTTATTGCTTGGTATTACCTTGACCAGATATCTCCCTTCGGCCTACCACCCAATTTCTCTTTTCCTTATCACAGAAAATCTGTTTGGAAAAATTCTGGACTCTTTGCCTCCACTACTCCCCTGTAGCCCATTTGTCAAAAGAAGATGATCTCCTTGTTGCTAATCCCAATTCTTTTGTTATATGTTTCTCAGCAGCAATCAGCATGGTTGACCCCTCTCTCCTTCTTGAAACACTTTCCTCACCTGGCCTTCATGATATTGCACTTGTTCCTGACTCATGGACCATTCTCACTCAGGCTACTTTGCTGGCTCCTCTATGAGGCCCCCAGGACTCAGTCAGTCGTCCTCTGGTTTTCTTCAACTACCTATTCATGTCTCATGTCTTTGAGTACCGTTTATGTGCTTTGGACTTCCAAAATTGCCTGCCTGTGCTTGAGCTCTTTCTGGTACACCAGACTCATTTATGCATCTACCCATTTGATAGCTCTGCTTGGATATTGGGTAGACATTTCACAGGACATTCCAAAGGACAGCTGTTGATTTAACCCTCTACTATTCCTGCTCCTCCCTAAAACTTTCCCATCTCAATAAATAAATTCATAATGCAGAAAAGAGGGAGATTACTGCAGCAAAGCCCTTGAGTAACCAGAAAGAGATGAGATCTGGTGCACAAGTGGAGGGTTAGCTTTTACTGGGAGAGCAGTCAGTTCAAAGTGACCAGAAAGAAAACAGGGTATGTGAGCTTGTAGTGGTGGCGGGAGCTGGTGAAAATGGTCTTCTTCCATATTCACTGAAATGAGAAGCAAGATCTTCAGCTGAGGGTGAGTATGGGGTAGGAGATGAGAGTGGCACCAAAATCACATCGAGCTCCAGTCCAAACTAGTGAACTTCCTGTGCAGTGGGAGGGTACGCTTTCTGCAAGTGAACATGGACCCACCACTGTTACTTATCGTGGAGTATTTTTACAAACTTCAGCAAGGAGCTAAAACATGATACTATTTAAGACTAAAAACTTTCAATGCTTTGCCCTTGGGAGAGGGCTAATCCACGAATATATAGGAAAGGTTTGTTGCAATGAGGCTCAGTGAGGTTCAAATGTACTCCTTTAGGAAGTGAAGGTCAGGAATCCAGCTGAGCAGCTGCAGATGGAGACCTCACTGTGGCCTCAGTAAGGGACAAGGGGAAGCTGTAGGAAATCACGCTGACAAACAACGAGGAGTACAGTATTGATGAGAGACATCAACAACAGGTTCTCAGTGAGTAGAATGAGTCACGTGGTATTTTCTTTGAGCAAAGAAAGGCTGTGCTGTCCAGAAGATAAAAACATCAACTGACAAATAGCTCTCCTCACTTCAAATCAAAAGATAGTTTCTTGATTCAGCTTAAAATAAAGGTCCAGTGTATTACTCTTCGGCTTGTGAATTGGTTTGACTACTGATTGCTCATCAGCTTATCTCAGCAGCATTGCAGACTCATAATCATCAGAAAGAAGGTTCTCTGAGGTCACATAGAGCATCCTCTCAATCTGGACAGAATGACCAAGGAGATTGTGCAAGAAAATTTCTTATAATGGGGAATAACAACCTAACTGGAGAGACAGTGTTAAGAGCCTGGCTTCTGGAGCTAGATTGGCTGGATTCAAAGTGTGATTCTGCTACTCAGTAGCTTAAACTCTCTGTGCCTCAGGTTCCTCACGTGTGAAAATGAGATAATAATAGTATCAATTGATAGGATTGTTAATACATTTAAATTTAATACATTTAAAGCACTCAGAATAGCACCTAGATGACAGTAAGTTCTCAGTAATATTAACTAATATAATAATAAGAAAGACCTTCATTATACTGTTTTCAAAAACACATGTCTTGTATCTGTACTCAATTGTTCCTAGTTCTGAAATCTAAAGCAACCTAAAATAGATTTCTAAACTCTCTTCTTCATCAGCTTTTCAAGGCTATAATTTTTGTCAAATTTACAGAATTTTAACATGCATTATAATTATTCTGTATATCTCTTGAAAATAGTATCCCCTTCTTATTGTCGCTCTCTTCAGGGCCCTATACTCAATACTTGGTGTATGGTATTTTCTCAAGGACTGTGTACTATGTGACTGGCAACCCGTCCAATTTTTAAAGACAGCTCTTAAGTGTTTTTTGTGCATTCTGATCTCCAAGCTAAATATTTCAAAATTTTTTTGCTAATTCCTCATATGTCATCATTTCAACCTCCTGCTAAGCTTCCTTTGAACACTTTCCAGTCTTTCAAAGACTGTTCTAAAAATTTGGCACCCAGAACTGAACTCAGCATGCCACATATGGTCTGACAAATACGGAGTACCCTGAAATTATCAGTTCCCTTAATGTGGACATTCTTCTTCTATAAATGCAACAAAGAACAAATACATTCCAAAGTACACAAGATTTATTAGTATTCCACCACTAATGCATTCTCCCAATAGATGTACTTCATATGGAAGAGCATTCATCATTGACACTCGAAATGTACCGCATACTATGCCCATTTTCTGAGATTTAAAAGAAAGACAATTATTTCCTTTTACCTTAAACATTTCCTATACACTACTATAGTTCTTAAAATTTCTATTTTAGTTACCTAGTACTGCAGTAACAGACATATCACAAGTGAGTGGCTTTAAAGAATAGAATTTTATTTCCTCATAGTTCTGGATGCAAAAGTCCTAATCAGGGTCTAGGCCAGGTCCATTCTTTGTGTGGACCTCTCTCCTAGTTTCTAACATCTGCCAAAGATCCTTGGCGTTCCTTTGCTTGCAGTCAGGTCCTCACATGTTGTCTGCCTTCCCCCGTGTGTGTGTCTCTGTGTCTATTCCAATCTTTTTGTAACTCAGAGGTTATTAGGTTTAGGTCCACCCTATGTGGGTATGATCTCATTAACATGACAAAAGAAAACCCCTATTTCCAGATGGAGTCATATTTACAGGTATAGAACATGGACTTGGTGATGTTGATTTAGATTCATCAACATAGAGAAGACTGATGCCATAGATAGTGGGGAGATTGTATAGAATAAGAAAGGAGGTACAGAGCCAGAAACATTGGCAGCAGCAATGAGAGTCACATTTGTTGAGTGCCTAATGTACCAGACACCATGCAAGGTATTTAACATACCTTATCTCATTTTTCCCTTACAGTAGCCCCTCAAGGTAGATATCATTGTCACTGTTTTACAGATGAAAAAACTGAAACCCTGGTGTTTAAGTAAATTTCCTAAGACGATTCCGCTGGCAAATGGCAGGAGCAGGATTGGAATCCAAGATATACATCTCCAATATTGTCTTATTAATACACAACATCATGCTGCTTAAATATCACTTTACCTGGAAAAAATACTTGACCCCTCCATCCAGCCACCCCTCTACCCTCAATAGGTTAGGTTACCATAATCTTGTGCCTTTCTTTTGAGGCTCTTATCACAGCTGTAATTGAATAATCTTCATACAATTATTTGCCATCTCTGTTAGATTTTAAGTTCCATAAGCACCTGGGCTATGGAACAAGGATGTCTTCAAAGTGCCTGATGCACAGCTAAGCAAATAGCAGGTGCTCAATACACAGTTTCTGAATGAATGCTTCGTACTGTTGCAAACAAGCTGAAAAGGAAATAGAACAAGTACTTTAAAGGCACAATGGTCTTACATGAAAAGCCTATCTCATTGCAAAAGGGCTGCTTAGGAGAATGACTGGGGTCTAGAGTCTGTACCAGCATTCTCCAAAAAGATATATAGTGTAGCTTCATATGTAATTTAAAATTTTCTAGTAGCCCAGTATAAAAGGAAAAAAATAGGTAAAAATGGTTTAGTAATATCATTTCTTTAGCCCAACATATCCAAAACACTAACATTTCAACACCTAATCAATAT
>NW_004444302.1:58854-61126 GCF_000243295.1 Trichechus manatus latirostris | reverse complement strand
AGAAGGAATGACTGAAATCCTCTTAGTATCCCCCTTCAGCCCTATTTTATTGTGGGAAATCTTTCACTCCGGCGACATTTCAGCAGCACACAGTGGGGAATGGCCCACTTGTTCGCTGTGGAGCTATGGCCCCCCTTCTGTTTCCAGCCTATCTTTTGTGTTCTCCCAGTTCTGAGTTGGCACCGCCTCTGCTTGGTCATAAGAATTCCTTTTATCTTGACAATTACCCTTATCCTTGTTGACACAGCATGTCTTTCTTTTGATTAGTCCAGTTTGAGGTGGCCTGGCTATGGCTCTGGGAATCAGCTGTTCATTCCCATCTCGCAGGCGTGAGTAGCTTTCTTTGATCCCTATGCCCTCCTTTTTGTAACCTCAGCAACTGAAGCATGGAGTCTTAGACTCCAAACCAGAGTCTTCACCCCAGTGCCCCCTCACTAAAGCAGAATGTGAAAACTGAAAGCACCAACTCAAGCATCGAAGAAAGAGAATCTCAAGAGCAGCAGGATAATTAAAAGAGCCCAGCAGGAAACTACTTTCTTCATTGGCCAAGTACACATCAGCGTTGTTTAAAAAATGATTTTAATGATTTTAAAATGTCACAGTGCAAAATTGTCTAGGTGTTACACATAGAGAAGAAATAATCTAGTTTAGAGTCAAACAGAGGCTTGCCAAGAGTCTGGGATCCCTTCAATATAAGGCTTCCCTGGGCCAGCCCACCATTTGTCCCCACTGCATAAGTGACAAGGGTGCAGATGAGGCAGCTGAGATCTCTCACTGCCCAGGAAGGACTCAGTGATGCTGTAGAGGAGGAATGGACCTGGACCCGTCACACATTCACCCCCTTCCCTTCTCCCTCTGATTCTGATTGAATGTTACCTCCCTGAGTTACCAGATCTGCAAAATGGAGAGTAGGAGGCAGTGAGTCATGCTTTAGTCATACTTCAAAAAAGTAAGAAGTAAATCACACAGTTCCCTTTACCTGTTACTCTTGCTTTTGATGAACCCACTAACCACCTCCTTTGTATGTAGATTATATAGATACATAAATGTAAATTCTAGATTTTCAAATTGAGCTCATTGAAATTCTAAACTTCTTTTCTGGCTTTTGTTTTCATGGGAAATTTACAATCTTCTGGCAGATAACTGGAAATACAGGGTTAACTGAGGATATGGGAGGAAATATTTGAGTGACAGCATAAAGACTGTCAATGTTTCTGCTTATTGTTTGCATTGTATTTTTTTTCTCTTCCACAGATTTTTTCTCCATAGGAAAAATCAAGGAAGAAGGCTTTCCATGGTGAAAAAGCATGACATTGTTGCCGTATGTGGAACACTTGAAAGTTATCTCTCATCTAGAAAAACATGGTTGAAACATGAATACCAGGGTCCAGGGAAGGGTTCACACAAGGAAGGGAAGGTGAAAGGGTATCCCAAGCTAAGGCTCCTGCTTCATCTTGCTCACATTAAAGATAAGTCATAGGAAGCCAGGCTTTGGTGTAGGGATGCCTGAATTAAAGCTATTGGATATGCTTTAGAAGTAGATGCAATTCATGAGGTGGAATACCATTGCAAGCCCTGAATTTTCCATCCCCATCTCCGCCGATATTCTGCGTAGTATCCACTCTACCGAAAAGCTAAACATGGCAAAAATGAAATGTTGAAACAAAGAAGCAAACTCTGTTGCAGGAATCAGCTTTGTAATAATCACTAACAGTTTTGTCAAAATTACAGCAATTAGAACACCCTGCATTGTCTGTAATTCACATTCATGTTAGGAGGGAAAATGAGCAAATCTGTTTATTTATGAGCCAAACCCATTTCTGAGGGGCATATATATATTAACTAATATTAGGATATAAAAAATGAAACCAATCTGGCTTCATTTTATTTTGTGCAAACTAAAAATAAACAGAGGAGGGAAAACAGGAATGATTGGATGCTATTGAAAGGTTGGTGGCTCTGGTGGGAAGTGCATTATGTGTAACATATGACATTTTGCAGAAATTCCTATTTTGCAGTGACAGTCCCATTCCTGCCTCATCCCTGTAGTTCTGCGTGTCTGCGTGAGATGATGTTACAATGTGGCAAGACCAAATCTTCTCTTCTCCACTAACTGCTGTTTTATTCCGGCTATTTGGAAATAGGTTCTTGTTGCTACAGTGATCTCAATATGAGGCCGGGGATGCTGATTTTTCAGTGTGTGTTCTTTCAAACTGGCCATTTCTTTGGCAGTCTATTTCAGTTAATGCAGCAAGAACGAATTGTATTATCC
>NW_004444302.1:49177-50502 GCF_000243295.1 Trichechus manatus latirostris | reverse complement strand
CAACTTTACCTTAGATGTTCAGGGCTCCTAGATTGTGATATATAATTGATTCACTTGTTTTTCAGGTCTTTGTTGTAAGAGGGTCCACCGGAAGTGTCTTACTATTCCGCCATCTTGGCCCCGCCTCCCTGTTCAAGATCTTTAACTCGCTTGGAACCATCATACTTAACCATCTGCATATTATTGCCTTCTCCCAGCCACATCTCTTACAAACTTTAAGGTACTGTTCAAGGGGAACTGGAGGGGCAAATGGGGGAACATCATCTCTTTCCTTGCGTTATTTTCATACAAGAAAGATAGATAACTTCTAAGCAGCATCTATTTTCTTGTTCTCTGTGATTACTTTGTTGTTTTGAGACTGTGATTAGTAACACATTTCTAAACTGTTTTCCAAAACTGCTGTAGCACCTGTGACAGAATAGGCTATGCTCGAGGAATGTGCATCCCCCGAGTTACTGCTGTTCAAATTGAAGGTGTCGCTCCACTCCCTCAGTCTCAGCCACATCCAAATACATCTCAAAATAAAGATCATCTAGCTTTCTAGGCCACTTGCAAAGAATCTCTCACTTCTCCTGTCATCAGCATTAAACTTCCCTGAAAAGTATTTTAAGCTCCTTTAGAACATCTGTTAACCACATCTCACAGGACGATTAAACCATCTCTAATGCACTATTACTGCCAGGTAGATGAAGAGTGAAAGTGTTTCATTTCTTTATTTTATGGTCTGGAGATGGTCCAATTGCTTGAAGGTCCTTGTCGTGCCTCCTCTGACAAAAATGCACGTGTGGACACCTCCAGGAGGATGATTCAGTCATTGGTGAAACTGGGACTGGGTTTGGGCCCAGAGAAGAAGCTCTAGAGCTAGGAGAAGCTCTTGATCCATGAGAAGGTACAGGCACTATTGTCTTCTCAAAAAGAAACTTAGAACAGAGATTAACTTGAGTTTGAAAACTCATTGCCTCCTTATAAAGGGAAAACAGAATTTTAAGCCCTACACCTTTCACACTCATATCCCTAGGGATTAGCCAGAATTGGGGATCAGGATCGAAGGACTATAGATGGATGGGTGAAGAGCTGTTCAGTGGGACAATCTCTGAAGTCATTTGAGAGACAACCAGGAAGGAGAATGAGTTCCTACTATAAATGGATAAGTGTTTTACTGCTGTCTCCTCTTTGATATTACCACTAGCAACCCCCAAAGTACTCTGATGCTTGAGTG
This sequence comes from Trichechus manatus latirostris, assembly GCF_000243295.1. Taxonomy (NCBI): domain Eukaryota; kingdom Metazoa; phylum Chordata; class Mammalia; order Sirenia; family Trichechidae; genus Trichechus; species Trichechus manatus. Next base: position 49,283 of record NW_004444302.1, on the reverse strand, counting down.
CTAAAGAACAAAAAAATCCAGCTTAAAGGCGTGGCTTTGAATCCAAGAGCTGAAACCTCTTGAAAACTTTTTTCTGTTTAAGACTTCTATCCATTTTATAATCTTA
>NW_004444302.1:46334-48450 GCF_000243295.1 Trichechus manatus latirostris | reverse complement strand
AAAGCCAGCAAGGGAAAGAGAGTCTCCTGGCAAAACCTGCAGTAGTCTTAAGTGACATAATCAAGTATGTGCAGTCACATATATCCCATTGCCTTTGCCATATTCTATTGGTTAGAAGCAATTACATTTTCTTCCCACACTCAAGCAAAATGAATTACACAAGGACTTAAACACCAGGAAGTGGGGATCATGGGGCGGGGATGGGAGACAGGACTTACAGTCTGTCTATCACACCATGCATTTAAGAGAATGGAAGACAGGGAAAGAAAAAAGAGCAACTCATTGTCATGTTCATCTGTCAGTGCTTTGTCCATTTTCAGGGCCTAGTTAAAAGGCCCAGCAAAGGCCCAACAACCTCCATTGATTTTACCAGCTGGAGGCAAACTCTCCATTGTCCACTTTCCACTTGTCCTTATCTCTGAGATATGAACTTGAACTATTACTCTGTTCATTTATGTATGTTTTAGCACTTTGTGGACAAGTGTAAAAATGACGTAGGGGCGGTGTCTGATCTCCTCTAATTCACAAGGCAGAAGGACAACCAAGATTAACAGCGCAAGGTTGACTCCCATGAGGTGGAGGCCAGACAAGCCTCCTCTCTTCTCCATCTATACTAGTTTTGACACCAATCATCTCTTGCACAGCACTCTCTACTTCTCTGCTGGGTTCGACAATTCATTGCAATGGCCACACAGAACTCACAGAGCAAATTCACGATCACGGGGTTTATGAGGGAAGTAACAGTTACCCTTCAAGCTCAGGAACACTCAGGATACAGTTCTTCCATCAGGGCAGCCTCTTCCCAACTGTGCTCACAGACACACCTCTCCCTGGCCCTAGGCCTCTCCCCAAAGGCACTCTGCTTTCTCTCTCTGTGAGCCGGGAAGCCCACCACCCTATCTCCTGCTGTCAGGTCTCTGCTACCAGGTCTCTCCTGCCACCGCTTCTCATTGTCTTCAGGGTTATAGCTTGCTCTCTCTCTCTCTCTTTCAGTCTCCTTGTTTCAGGAGCTTCTCAGCACAGGGATCCCAAGTCAAAAGGATGCGCCCTCCGCTCCTGACTGTTCTTCCTTGGTGGTGGTATGATCCTCCTCCTTGCTCTGGAAATGGCTCTCTTTTAAGGCAAAACTGACCAATCCCCTTACCCTATCTCACAATCCCACCCAATCACCTGGGTGGGAGTTACAAGATCATGGCTAGAAAGACCACACAAAAGTAATCAATCACACTGTAACAAGGATAAAGTTTAATTAATCTTTCCATGTCCCATAGTGAAGGCATACTAATTCCTCAGTCATAGTTGGCTCAAAATTTAGGAAACAAAAATCTTTGAAATATGTTGAAAGAGCAATTAATATTACTGAGGTACTAAATAAGCAGAGTACTAATGACACATACCAGAAAGTGAAGACACTGAAATTCATTGGGTTATTTCAAGTAACTGTGAAGAATTGGGAGAGAAAGAGGGCATAAGTAATCAGGGCTGAAAGAGCAGTTTGTTGTGAACATAAGTTTCCATTTCTGTGGGACAAATGTTCAAGGGTGCAATTGCTAGTTCATAAGATAACTGCATGTTCAGTGCCATAAAAAACTATCAAACTGTTTTCCAGAGTGGCTCTGATATGTTACATTCTTACGAGCAATGTATGAGTGATTCAGTATTGCTGCATCCTCTTCAGCATTATCATTATTTTTTTATTTTAAACATTCTAATGCTTCTTATTTTAAAACATTCTGGTTTTAATTTGCATTTCCCCTAATGGCTAAATATGTTGAACATTTTTTCATGTGTTTATTTGCCATTTGTATATCTTCTTAGGCCAGATGTCTGTTCATATCTTTAGACCAATTTCTAATTGGATAGTTAATTTTTCTAATGTTGAGTTGACAGTATTTTATATATTCTAGATATTAGTATTTTACCAGATATGTGGGTTTTTTATAGTTAGTATTCATATACCATAAAATTTACCCTTTTAAACTGTAAAATTCAGTGGTTTTTAGTATATACTCAAGGTTGTACAATGATCACTACTATCTAATTCCAGAACATTTTCATAACCACAAAAAGAAACCCCATACCCATTAGAAATCGCTCCCCATTTCCCCCTCCCCCT
>NW_004444302.1:42614-45199 GCF_000243295.1 Trichechus manatus latirostris | reverse complement strand
GGCCAAGCCTCTTACTCAATTATTCCAGAAGTCCCACTTCCAGTAAATATTTCTTATTTGACTTTGTACTCATAGTTTCTAGTCCAGTGTCTTCCTGGATGATGTTTAGAGCCCTCCTTTTTGTTGATGGCAAATAAATAAATGAATGAAATTCCCAGGAGACAGACTGGAAAGCTCTTCAGTGTGGTATTACTGTATGCTGTACAGCTACTTCTCCCAGTGCCCTGAGTTTGTTGGGAAGAGGGATGTATGCCTTTACTCTGCCCCATATTAATGCAAGCACTGTTTCTTTCCAGTATGTAGTGAGCAGGCTTTATGCATCCTCCTTTATGCAATGTTGAATTTCCAGTGTCTGGGGACTTTTAACAAAACTCTGTAAGCAAATAAGACCTTGATCAACTAACATGCTACCCCAGAGTTTGTAATGTAGCTATGAAGATTAAGCCTGATTTGTGGCACTGGACTATATATAGCCAGTGAGTTACAATCTTTATTACTCTCTGGTAAAACAAACCAAACTAAATAAAATTATTTTCTTCATAAAAACACTTAAGATTTTTGGAAGAATGAAACTGGTGTCCTCTGAAATGTTCTTTACTTGCAGCTAAAAAAAAATCTATTACTATTCCTTGCACCATTGCTATGGGGGTTACTTCCCTTGGGTTTCAACTAGGATGAACTCAGAGAAGTTGTTTTTGATCAGCACAGTGGGACTTTCCCTTCCTGTGAACTGGGCACTATTTCTCTTAATGCAGCCTAAAATGGCAGCAGATGGGCATTGTCAGATATTCTGACAGTCATCGCTGAAACCCACCTATTTCTAAATGGAAGTGTACTTTTAAACAGTTGAGCTGCAGTTCTAATAAATCACAGTTCCCACATGCCCCCAGGAGTTCTCTATTTTCGCATAAAATAACTGCCAATCGTAGCAAGTAACATTCCCATATCTGAGAAAATAGCTTTGCTTTCTCGCATGTTAAACATTGATCATTTCTTATCTTAGAACCTCTTAAATTATCTCTATTTCCTCTTATATCTAGGATCTTAGTAGAGTTCTATTTTTATGTGAACCAATGTGTTTTTTAATAACTGTTATCTTTTTAGTCTCGTAAAAGGGTTTGAAAGGGCTCTTAGGGCAAATGCCTTTGGATAAAATAGACATACTTATTTATTAAAACAACAATAGCTTTAGCTCTATTCAAAGTAAAAACTTTGGATAACTTATTGATTTCACTAGGTTGTAAGTTATATAAGTGTTCTTTCTGGGAAACTGAGAAAGGGAGAAGCATTTTCTCCTGGGAACCTACTCACTCTGTAGTTAACTAGTAGTGTCATGGACACTTACAAATATCGCTGCCAAGAAGTCCACATTTAAACTCACCAAAGGAAATGATGGGAGCAGGGGTGGTGGTAACAGTGGTCAACTATTTTTTTCCACAGGGTGTTTATGTTTTTGTCTCTCGGACAGATAATAACTACCATAAATTTGTTATTTTTCACTATGTTGATCTAGAAAATAGTATTTTTTATATCAATGTCTAAGAGCAATGTCAAAGCGAGCAGCTGCTTACTCATAGTATTCTGCTTCAGAAGCATGCATGACCTTTATTACTTCATGCTTGGGATGGAAATAATATTTGTAGTGAACCATTTGACCACTAAAGTATTAAGCATATAAAAAGGATTCGTAAGACCTGATTTTAATTCTGGTCTGCTACCAACATGCTGTGAAAGAGTCCCCAAGTCTGAATACCTCAGTTCTTACAAGTGCAGGATGGAATGCCAAAGTTTGTTTTTTCTGCTTCCCAAGTTTTCTGATTGCAAATGAAATGTGAGCTAAATACACAGATACGAATATATACAGAAAACCATACTTCTTAAAGAGGAGTTAATGCAATGCAAGCAGTGAAAAAAAATAAATAAACATTTATTTTTTTCAAACAGAATATGAAGACAATGCTTCTCATTTAAACTAAAATGAAAATAAAACGGCCCCTTTGTTATTAAAAAAACTGGACCTACAATATGTTATTATGTTCAATTTTATATATTTGCACCATCCACACACATTGTTATTTAAAGAATATTCTTTTATGCTTCCTGCACATTGTTATATAAAAACTCTAACACATATATTTAAGAGTAAGTGTTTTAAAGTATTTGATTGGAAAACTCACAAAATCTAAACTTAATACATCAAAAATCTGAGAGTGTGTGTGTGTGTTATTAAATAATGATTTACTTTTCACTAATAATACATCCTTCCAAATGCTTTGGAGTTTGTTTGGTCTGGGATTATTTGAAAGGTAACAAATAGTTAGAGACATGGCACTTTATACAATATTAATATTTTTGTAGAGGATCTTAGTATTCTACCACAAAAACTTAGCAACAAATTGTGCAATTTTTAATAAGTTACCTCAAATTACACATCTTCATTAACTATAAATCTGACAATTTCAAAGTGATGTACGAAAATAAATTAGAAAAAAAACTGGCAGAATGTAAGCTTTATTTTCTCTCCTAACCACTTTGCACTTCTTCTGCTATAAAGAAGGATGGTGGTTGTCTTACCACTGCCAAAC
>NW_004444302.1:39562-42065 GCF_000243295.1 Trichechus manatus latirostris | reverse complement strand
ACTTACTCAGTCCAACTGAATTGACCATGACTCAGCTGAAATGCAGAGAGGGGAAGCATTTAAAAAATAATAAAATTTTAGCTTTTGTATTTCATACATCGAGGCTCAGAGGAATAGGAATAATTTGTATATAGAGACAATATATTTAGGATAAGTTACGATCAGTAGAAACATCTGAATAGCTTTCCTCTTCCCTGCCCACCTCCTCAAAGAGAAAAAAGATTCCCTGGTTTGGGAGAGATGAGCTACAGAGAAAGTGAGAAGAGTGAGAAGGGTCTGTGAGAGATGAAAATTTAGGATGAAAGGAGGTGTACCCAACATGGCGCTACAGATAGAAGCACCACTCCCTCCCTCTACAGAAAAGACCGGAAAAACTAAGTAAAACAGATACAAACATCAATCCTGGAACCCTAAGAGTCAAATGAAGGGATAAGGAACTCGTTCAAGCACCGAATGGAGTAAGAAACTGACAGAGAACAGAGAACGAAGGAAACTATGGGGTGGAGGTCTCCTACTAGCTAACATGACACGGATTCACCATCTTGGACTTCAGCCACCAAGAATGGCAGAGTACGAGAAGGCAACCTCATGGAGCTCCCAGTAGGAGACAAAGCACCCAGTAACCAGGGATACACGCTTTCCCACCCCACCCCCCACCTTTCTTCCTTCTGTGTGGCCTCCGCTGCTTTCCAACAGGCTACAGTCACTCCACTGGAGAGACACTAGCTCACTGCCGCCCGGGTCTGCCCTGCCCCTACCAGCTGGCTCCTTCAGCACCATTTTTTGTCGTTATTATTGTTTTGTTTTGTTTTTCTGGCTTTTTTTGTTTCCTCTCTCTCTCCCTTCCTTCCTTTCTTTTCTCCCGCCCAGCTAGGCCCATGTGTCATCTCTTCCACTTCTTGACGGGATCTGCCACACCACTCGGCTATAGAGCCACTGGCACACGGCCTCCCTGGGTCCATGCTACCCCATCAGCAGGCTCCTTCAGCACAATTTTTCCCTTGGTTTCTTCTCTCTCTCCCTTCCTTCCTTTCCTTTCTCCTACCCACCTAGCCCTGTGTACTGTCCCAGCCCCTTCTTGATGGGCTATGCCACTCTGCTTGCCTACAGAGCCACCAGCACACAGCCTCCCCGGGTCTGCACCAACCCACCGACAAGCTCCCTCAATGCCATTTGTTTTTCTTTTTTTTCCAGTTTCTTCTGTCTCTCTCTCTCTCTGTCTCCCTTCTTTTCTTTCTCCCTCCCAGCTAGCCCCCTGTGCTATCCCTGCAACTTCTTGATGGGCTGTGCTGCACCACTTGGCTACAGAGCAACTGGCACTCAGCTGCCCTGGGACCATGCCACTCCCCACCGTCAGGCTCCCTGAGCAACATTTTGTTTTGTTTTGTTTGCTTTTGCTTTTTTTCCCTCTTTTTTGTTGTTGTTGTTTGCTCTCTACCTTCCTTCCTTTCCTTTCTCCCATCTGCCTAGCCCCTGTGTGCCACCCCCCCTTCTCGATGGGCTGTGATGTATCGCTTGGCTAGGGAGCCTCTGGCACATGGCCTCCCCAGGTCTGCATCACCCCTACAGGCCAGCTCCCTCAGCACCATATATTTTTTTTATTTTTCTTTGTCTTACCCCTCTCCCTTTCATTTTTCCCTTCCATCTAGGACCTGCGCTGCATTCACTCCTTCCTGATGGGCCGTGTGGTGCTGCACAGCTTGCTGACACCCCAATTCCACCCTGCCCAGAACCACTGGCTGTCCCAGCACCATATTTATTTTTTTGTTTTTGTTTTGGCTTTTTGTTGTTTCTTCTCTCTCTTTCCCTTCTTTCCTTTCCTTTCTCTTGCCCACCTAGCCCCATGAGCCACTAATGCCCGTTTTCAATAGGCCAAGCTTCACTGCTTGGCTAGAGAGCCACAGGCACACAGCCTGGCTGGATCTGCCCTACCCCCACTGGCTGAATCCAACCTTGCCACCATTTTATTTACTTTTATTTTGGTTCTGTATCTCTTTCTTCCTTCTCTTCTTTCTCTCACCCACTTAGCTCCACATATCACATCCTCTCCCTTCCCTCTTGCCTATCTTCACCACTCACCAAGCACCGTGCTCCCAAGCAGTGCTCAGTGCAGACCACTGGGCCTTGTCTGGCACTGCCCCCGCCCCCACCCCATCAGCCCCAGTAGGTGCCACAAACGACCCATGCTTGCCTGTGACACTGGACAGTCCCTGATACACCATGGCTGAGTAAATGACCCTGCCCACCTGGACAAGGTGGTGAGAAGCATGCCCACAGATGAGCAAGCAACAAAGTACTACCAGTCCACCTGCCCAGACATAACCAAATAAAACAACAAAAAAGCAGGATGAAACAAACAAATCTACAATCAATAAACAAAGAAAATTATTCCTGAATGTCCTGAAGGCAGCAGACAATATCAAAACATATTATAAAAAAAAAAAAAACAGGACAGGATGGCTCTAAAAAAAAGACCAAAATAAAACGCCAGATGACCTTCTGG
>NW_004444302.1:37051-38778 GCF_000243295.1 Trichechus manatus latirostris | reverse complement strand
TGTCATAAGCCAACTCTTGAGATATAAAAGAGAGAAGCAAGCAGAGAGACATGGGGGGATCTCATACAACCAAAAAAGTACAGCCAGGAGAAGAGCATATCCTTTGGACTTGGGTTCCCTAGACTAAGAAACTCCTAGTCCAGGGGAAGATTGATGACAAGGACCTTCTTCCAGAGCCAACAGAGAAAGAAAACTTTCCCCTGGAGATGACTCCCTGAATTTGGACTTCTAGCCTACGAGACTGTGAGAGAACAAACTTCTGTTTGTTGATGCCATCCACTTGTACTTCTGTTATAGCAGCAAAAGATAACTAAGACAATCATAAAAAATGAAAAGCTGACAATCCAAAAAGCTCAACAAACCCTATATAGGAGAGACTCCAAAAGAAAATCACCAAGACATATCATAATCACACTCACTAAAACCAAAGACAAAGAAAGAATCCTGAAAGCAGCTTGAGAAAAGCAAAAAGTCACATAAAAGGGGAAACAATAAGACTACACTCTGATTACTCGGCAGAAACCATGCTGGCGAGAAGGCAATGGGATGACATATATAAAACTTTGAAAGAAAAAAATTGTCAACCAAGTATAATATATCCTGAAAAACTCTCACTCAAATATGATAAGGATATTAGGACATTTCCAGATAAACAGAAATTAAGGGAATATGTAAAAACAAACCAAACTTACAAGAACTATTAAAGGGAGTCCTTCAGCTAGAGAAAAAACAACATCAAACAACAACCTGAATCTAGGACACAGGCCATTATCAGCCAGATAGCAACCTAGGTAATGAACTCTTAAGGAAAAAACAAAACTAAAAGATTTACAACAGGGAACCAGAGAGGTCAATCTGTAAATGACAACAACGTCAGAACAATAAAAGAAGGAATAAACAGTGTAGGTACAGAAGTTTCAAAAGGAGAGGAAGTCAAGGTGATATTAAGGAATAAAAGACAGGTTTAAACTTAGGAAGATGGGGTAAATTTCAAGGTAACCACAAACAAATTTAACAAACCTACTCATCAAAATAAAGAAAAAAAAAACCAAAGTCTCAGTAAACACCAAATCTACAAAAATAAAAGAAACAAAAAAATTCACAAATGAAAAGAATTATGCACAGGAGAGTAAGAGGAACAAAGAAAATGTCAGCACCGTAGAAAAAAGCACTACAACATGACAGCAATAAACTCACACCTATCAATAATCACACTGAATGTAAATGGCTTCAGTGCATCCATCAAGAGACAGAGAGTGACAGAATGGATTAAAAAAACAGCACCTATCAATATGCTGGTTACAAGAGACAGACCTTAGAAACAAAGACATAAATATATTAAAAATCAAAGGATAGAAAAAAAAATCAAGCAAACAGCTACTAAAAAAGAGCACGAGTGGCGATACTAATCTCACATAAAATAGACTTCAAAACAAAATTCACCATAAAAAACAAGGAAGGACATTATATACTGATTAAAGGGACAATGCAACAGGAGGACATAACCATAATTAACATCTATGTACCGAATGACAAGCCTCCAAAATACATAAAACAAACGCTAACAGCACTGAAAAGATAAATTGGCCATTCCACAATAATAGTAGGAGTCTTCAGCCCACCACTTTCGGTGAAGGACAGAACATCTAGAAAGAAACTCAACAAACATACAAAAGATCTAAAGGCCACAATCAACCAACTTGATCTCATAGACAGATATAGAACAC
>NW_004444302.1:33288-36122 GCF_000243295.1 Trichechus manatus latirostris | reverse complement strand
ATAGAAAAGGAAGGGATACTTCTGAATTCATTCTTTGAAGCCGGCATAATTCTGATACCCAAACCAGGTAAAGATACCACAAAAAAAAAAAAAATTACAGACCAATATCTCCCATGAATATGGATGCAAAAATTCTCAACAAAATTCTAGCCAATAGAATTCAGCATCATATAAAACAAATACTACACCTCGACCGAGTAGGATTAATAGCAGGTATGCAAGGATGGTTCAACATTAGAAAAATCAATCAATGTAATCCACCACATAAATAAAACAAACAAAAAAAGAATCACATGATCATCTCATTAGATGCAGAAAAAGCATTGGATAAAGTCCAACATCCATTCTTGATAAAAACTCTCAGTAAAATAGGTATAGAAGGGAAATTCCTCAACATAATAAAGGGCATCTATACAAAATCAACAGCCAGCATCCTTCTTAACAGAAAGAAGCTTAAAATATTCCCCTTGAGAACAGGAACAAGACAAGGATGCCCTTTATTACCACTCCTATTTAACATTGTTCTGGAAGTCCTAACTAGAGCAATAAGGCAAGAAAAAGAAATAAAAGGCATTCAAGTTGGTAAGAAAGAAGTAAAACTGTTACTATTTGCAGATGATATGACACTATACATACAGAACTAAAAAGACTCCACAAGAAAACTACTGGAACTAATAGAAAGATTCAGCAGAGTAGCAGGAAACAAGACAAACATACAAAAATCAGTTGGATTCCTATACACCAATAAAGAGAACGATGAAAAGGAAATCAAGAAAGCAATACCACTTATAATAGCCTCTAGAAAAATAAAATACTTAAGCATAAATATAACTAGGGAAGTAAAGGAAACCCTGGTGGCATAGTGCTTAAGAGCTACGGCTGCTAACCAAAAGGTGGGCAGTTCGAATTCACCAGGTGCTCTTTGGAAACCCTATGGGGCAGTTCTACTCTGTCCTATACAGTCGCTATGAGTCAGAATCGACTCGATGGCAACGGGTTTGATTTGGGGTTTTAGGGACATAAAAGACCTATACAAAGAAAACTACAAAATGCTACTGCAAGAAACCAAAAGAGACCTACGTAGATGGAAAAACATACCATGCTCACGGATAGGTAGACTCAACATTGTGAAAATGTCAATTCTACCCAAAGCAATCTACAAATACAATGCAATCCCATTCCAAATACCAGAAGTATTCTTTAAAGAGATAAACAAAGCTAATCATTAACTTTATATGAAAAGGAAAGAGATCCCAGATAAGTAAAGCACTGCTGAAGAAAAACAATAAGGTAGGAGGCCTCGCACTACCTGACCTCAGAACCTACTATACAGCTAATGTAGTCAAAACAGACTGGTACTGGTACAAAGACAGACACATTGACCAATGGAACTTAAACCCATCCACCTACGGTCACCTGATCTTCAACAAAGGCTCAAAGTTCATTAAATGAGGACGTCAGTCTTTTTAACAAATGGTGCTGGCAAAACTGGATGTCCATCTATAAAAAGTGAGACAGAACCCATACCTCACACAATACACAAAAACTAATTCAAAATGGATCAAAGACCTAAATATAAAACCAAAAACTATAAAGATCATGGAAGAACAAATAGAGTCGATGCTACAGGTCCTAATACACGGCATAAATAAGATACAAACCATAACTACTAATACATAAACACTAGAAGATAAACGACATAACTGGGATCTTCTAAAAATTAAAAACTTATGCTTATCAAAAGACTTTGCCAAAAGAGTAAAAAGAGAAACTACAGACTGGGAAAAAAATTTTGGCGATGACAAATCCAACAAAGGTCTAATCTCTAAAACCTATAGGAAAATCCAACACCTATCCAATAAAAAGACAAATAATCCAGTTAAAAAATGGGCAAAGGATATGAACAGACACTTCACCAAAGAAGGCATTCAAGCGGCCAACAGACACATGAGGAAATGCTCGCAATCACTAACCATTAGAGAAATGCAATTCAAAACTACAATGAGATACCATCTCACACTGACATTACTGGCACGAATCAAAAAAATAGAAAATAACAAATGTTGAAGAGGCTGCGGGGAGATTGGAACTCTTATGCACTGCTGGTGGGAATGCAAAATGGTACCATCATTTTGGAAAATGATATGGCACTTGCTTAAAAAGCTAGAAATAGAAATACTATACGATCCAGCTATCCCACTCCTAGGAATATGTGCTAAAGAAATAAGAGTGGTCACACGAATAGACATATGCACACCCATGTTCATTGCAACATTATTCACAATAGCAAAAAGATGGAAACAACCTAAATGTCCATCAACAGATGAATGGATAAACAAATTATGGTACATACACACAGTGGAATACTACGCAATGATAAAGAACAATGATGAATCTCACAACATGGATGAATCTGGAGGGCATTATGCTGAGTGAAATAAGTCAACCACAAAAGGACAACTATTGTACGAGACCACTATTATAAAAACTCATCAAAAGGTTTACACACAGAAAGAAACAATCTTTGATGGTTACAAGGGAGGGGAGAGATGGGGAGGGAAAGACACTAAATAGACAATAGATAAGTCGTAACTTTGGTGAAGGGTAAGACAGTACACAATACTGGGGAAGTCAGCACAACTTGACGAAGGCAAGATCATGGAAGCTTCATAAACACATCCAAACTCCCTGAGGGGCCAAATAACTGGACTGAGGGCTGGAGACCATGGTCTCGGGGAACATCTAGCTCAACTGGCATAACGTAGTTTATAAAGAAAATGTTCTACATCCTACTTTGGTAAATAGTGTCTGGGGTCTTAAAAGCTTGTGAGTGG
>NW_004444302.1:31164-32568 GCF_000243295.1 Trichechus manatus latirostris | reverse complement strand
AAAAAGCTCAGGAAAGAAAAAAAAGAATTTAAGATGAAAAGACCCAACCTAGAATGAACAATGGACAGGAAAGGAGACTAATAGAGACCATCAACCAAAGGGGGTGATTTAGTTGTCTTACTGTTGGTAAATGGTGAAGACAAAAAAAAAATCCTCCCTTTGATATCAGACAGTTTACTTCCTATCCAGCAGTTCACTTGAGTGTCAGCAGTGGAAAGTCAGGCTGAGGTCCAGATTTGCTCAATCTCTATTCAACTTAGTCTGTGAGGGCAGGCCTCTTTTCTATGTCTAAAGACACTCATAAGCCCTGAGATTTAGGGTGATATGAAAGGAAAAGTCTTGTACATGTGTATTTGGACAGGACAAATGAGAATCAACTCAATAAATCCCCGGGGAGAAGACACACATCCTAGTAAATGAAAAGACTCTTTGAGGTCACTCCCATCATGTGAATCTGACTATAGTTATATTACATTGCAGAGCACTCCTACAGTAATTCAAGCATGTCTCTCTCATATTTTTATTATAATTCAAGAGGGTGAATAGGTTGTGTAAAGAGCTGTGCAGGATCAACACAAGCGATCTCATGATCTAGACTAGGAAAAGGTGGAAGACTTCAGTAAACTCAAATTATAGCCCTTGTGGACACGTGCAGTTCAGGGCTGGATGTATCAGTAGGATATTAACTCATACATCAATTTTTTTGATATATGCCATGATCCTAAAAGGTGCAAAGAAAGAGAAAAATAGAGATTTATAATGTACTTTTCTCCTCTCTCTTAGTGTGGGTTCTCCAGAAAGCAATGTGTGTACAAAAGTATATGTGCCACTACATTATTAGAGAGTACAACACCAAGGCACAGAAATGAGGGAAGGGGAGGTAGTGAGAGAAGAAAGGAAAGGGAATCTATATAACATTGAACCTCAAAACTGACCAAATGATTGATATTAAGCCATCTTATGGTACCTACTTCAAAGATACCGTAACAACTACTGCATCTCAAGACAGTCCGTCTGGAGGCAGGGCAGGGGGACTTAGCTGCTGGGACCAACCTCTCATCGTCCACTGTTCCCATTGCTCCCAGGTTTGCTCCAGTGTTCTTCATGGGAACTAAGCAGGCCGTGCAGCATCTCATTCCCTAAAGAAGTGTGTGACATGAGGCAAATTGCTGTTGGTTTGCGCCTATGTGAAGTTGGTCAGAGTTCACACAGAGATGGTTTTCACAGCAACAGTTGGGCCAGAACAAGTGTCCAAAGGCCTAGATAGATAAGGCCAAGAGGGTCTGAAGGTACATGCAAGAGAGGCTTGATATAATTTCTACCCACCCCAGCCTAGCTTGGCCCACTTAGGGTAGGAAACCCTTTCTAAAGTAGCCTAAAGATTAGATACTCATAAACTGCCAT
>NW_004444302.1:28743-30216 GCF_000243295.1 Trichechus manatus latirostris | reverse complement strand
GAGCCCCTTCTAGCTGGCAGTACTACACGGCTTCGGAGCTACTCCCTTACTCTGTGCAGACGTGAGGTGGGATCCTTGGGAGCATTTTGTTTTTCTTGTTTTTTTGTGGGTTTTTTTTTTTTGTTTCTTTGTTTGTTTTCTTTTCTCTCTTTACCCTTTTTGTCTTTATTCATTTATCAGTTTCTCGTCTCTCTCCACTTACCTTCTCTTCCTATCTCCTGAATACCTGTGTGACACCTAGACCCCTTCTAGCCAGGCTGCACTTCACGGCCTGGGAGCAACTTCCCCAGTCCTCGCAGCTACACCGGTGGTATCCCTGGGGGTTTTTCTTTTCTTTTTCTAATTTTTAATTATTCATTTTTTTCTTTAATGCTTTTTTCTTTTTCTTTTTTTCTTTTCATTTTTCTCCATTACTCAGTTTCTCATCTCTTCACTCCAATGGCAAGCTCCCTTAGCACTCTTTTTTTTGTTTGTACGTTTTTGGCTTCTGTTCCTTTCTTGTCTGTCTCCTCTTTACTATACCCATCTTAGCTCCACACACCACAATATTCCTCCTCCTTCCTGCCTACTTGCACCGTGTGCTGAACATCACTCCCCCAAGTAGCACAGGCATGGCCTACCGGAACCTGCCCTGCACTGATTCCTGGCCCACCCTGTCAGCCCTATCACATGCCACAAACAACACATCCCAGCAGCTCCCCTTCAGATGGACCTGCCCTGCTGTACCATACCTGAGCAAGTGACCCTGCCCATTGGAGAAAAAGGTGAAAAGTATCATGCCCAGACGAGCAAACAACAAAGAATGCACAGCCCACCTGCTCAGACATAACAAAATAAAACAAAAAAGCAGGGTGAAACAAACAAACCTACAATCAATAAATGAGGAAAATAACCACTGAATTGTCCCAAAGACAGCAGAAAAAATATCAAAACACATAGAAAACCAGGACAGGATGGTTCCAGTAGGCATCCAAAATAAAACACCAGATGACTTCCCAGTAGAAGAAGAGGCACTAGGACTACCTGATAAGGAATTCAAATCTCTAGTATTCAGAGATATTCAAGAGTTGAAACAAAAGCAGACAAAAATGAGGAAAAAATAGACAAATTCATGGAAAAGGCTGACAAATTCATGGAAAATACAGACAAAAAATGGAAGAATTCAGGAAAATAATACAGGGACAAAATGTCAAAATAAATTCACAAGTAGAAATCATACAAAAACAACAATTAGAAATCCAAAAGATAAACAACAAGATTTCAGAAATGGATCTTAGAAGGGCTGAGGAGCAGGTTTGAAACGATGGAAGACAGGATCAGCAAAATTGAAGACAAACACTTGGATACAACTCTGTTTGAGGAAAAATCAGAAAAAAGAACAAAGAAAAATGAAGAAGCCCTGAGAATTATGTGGGATAAGTCAAAAGCAAAAATTTGCAAGTGATCAGAGTTCCAGAACAGGGGGAGAAAATA
>NW_004444302.1:19066-26106 GCF_000243295.1 Trichechus manatus latirostris | reverse complement strand
AATACAGATAATTGCAAAATCTTTCTATCCAAAAGCCAGGGCCCTAGGAATCCTAAGAAATATTGAAATCTGAACTTTTTTCCTAGACATTCCATCTAAACCTAAATCTACTAGATAATTATCAAGTACATTTTCAACTTTATGGTGTGTGGATGCAGTTTAATGTGGATTTCCTAAATTAGAAGAGTGCAAATAAACGAGGAAAGTTAAAGTGAAGATAGTCTTTCTTGTTTTCGTTTTTAATACACTCTTCCCAAAGAGTCAGTTGAAAATCTCTGTGAAAGAGCAGAACTAGTTTTCATAATGAAATAAAATGTCTTGCCTAATCAAAACAATGTCTTGAGCTCTCTTATTCAAAGGAACATTGTTTAGTTAAAGAATGATGAGGAGTTATGAAATTATGTTGAATGAGGAACAAAGCTGGCACTGGTAGAGATGCTATTTTGAGAATGATATATAACCTTTATTACTCTGTTAATACATAGTTATGACACTAAATAGATGTTGTTTTGAGTTGATAACAGCATTCTATCAGTTCCAGTATGTATAAATTTTATCTCTCCAGGATGTATAAATTGTATCATGTAGTTTCTTGATTTAATGTACACATAAATAAAAAGAGATCAAAGCAAAACTCATTTTTCACATGGAGATAAAAAGCAAGGAAGAAACAGAGGTAACTACACATGCTTTGCTCATCCCTGCTGCAAAGGATTGCACTACATTGCAAACATTTCTATTAGATTTTAAACCTGTTGATCCGCAGTCTATTTTTAGTATTATTTCCCTTGGAGATGCACCCCATCTGTTCTCACATAATCCAATTCATTTCTCTTATGCAGAAACACTTAAAATTGAGTAAAAACAAACAGCCTTCTAATCTCATGACATTTGGAAAACAGCACGCGGAGAAGAAATCACAGTATGGATTTGGCAGTAAAATTAGAACGACAGAAGTGGATTCCCTCATCTATTCTTCTGCTTGAGAGAGATCTAAATTAGAATAGTGGAAAAGAAGGTAAAATGAGCCAACCATAAATAAATCCAACATTTCAAAAGCATTTCATTCTTAAATGGGCCAGTGATTTGTTTATCGATATAATCTTCAAGCGTTTTTCCATAATTTGTAAATTTTGAAAGTTTGCCTTTGTGGCAAGTTACTGACAATGAGTTCAATCTCTTTCATTTTAGGAAAATCACGTCTGCCCTGAGTGGCCTGTACTTATAACTTTGCATTTTCAAAACTAGCAAGCCATTACAAGAAATGGAATCCTGCCTCTATGGTAATGGAGTTAGAAACCTCCAATGCAGCAATGCTAATAATAAGATTTTGAAAGCAATTTTAACCCCCAAAGTTAAGCAATGACCTGTAGATTGATTGTACTTCACTGAGGGTGCATTAATGTGTCATTTCTTTGGAGTTCAGAAATAACAGATTTATTTCACTATTAAAATAAAAGTAGTGAAGTCAACTTTAGTTTTGAATTACTGAATGATTTCATGCCTATATATTTTACAAAAGATTATTTAGAATTAGATACTGGAGGACTACTTTAACGTGTCAGGTTAATTTCTTGTAGCTCTTAACAGTGTAGCTTCTGTTGACCAAATGCCAATGTATTATTATACAAGAATGATCCTAATGATAAAGTATATGTATAAATTCCACTTTCTAAGCTGACATTAAAACATTAGTTAGCCTGATAGTAATAAGACCAGAGATTGATCATGTATTTCCTGCTGTGCAGGAAAAATAAGAAATAATTTTCATATTTAAGAATATTAACTTCAAAAGAGAGAAAAGAAGCAAAGCATATTGTCAACAGTTGCTGCCATCTAGTGCTGAAAACATAGCAGAAGACAGGAAATAATGTTAAAAATATAAACCAAGCCAAACCCACGGCTGTCGAATTGATTCTAACTCATAGCGACCCTATAGGACAGAGTAGAACTGCCCCATAGAGTTTCCAAGGAGCAGCGGCTGGATTCAAACTGCCAACTTTTTGGTTAGCAGCCAAGCTCTTAATCACTATGCCACCAAGGCTCCAACAAACCCTAAAATGTTTACTATCTGGTCCTTTATAGAAAAAAATTAGCTGACCCCTGCTCTAAAATATGTTGCATTTTGAAAACTACCCCAAATGAGAAAGAATGTATGTACGTGCTAGGTTTAGTATGTGTCACTTGTATGTTTATATATGTGTGTGTATATCTATGGGTCAATTTTTTTAAATATATCTATTTGACGTATTATTTATTAGTTCCAATTAAATACCAAGTTCCATAAATACAGCATATAATTCTTCTGCACAGCTTCACTCTAAAGGATTCTAGGGTGCAGATTTCAAGTTTGGGCTCCGTTACTGTTTTCTTTATCCTTTCGTTCATGTATGGCTCATGCCTTGTCCCGAGTGCACAAAGCCTGCAAGACACTTCCTGCCATCCATAGTCCTGCTTTGCACTGTTCAAGGGTGTTTCACAGCATCAGGGCAATTTCTTTACAAAGGCCCTGCAGGGGCGAGGGGTTGTAAATCGTTGCTTGGCATTTCCAAAGGGTTAACAAAAGAGCTGGAGGTCCTATTACTGGCTGTGGAAGGCAGGCCAGCCCCCATCTTAACTATCTGGAAATATTGATAGCATTATGTCTCTATAAAACGAAAACAGGCCCAAAAAGAAGTTAAAGATGCCAATGATAAAGGTTAGAAAACCAATAAAAGTACTCGAACATGCAGGCATTATGGTTGCCTTTTACACGTGGAAAAGGAGGGATAGAAAAGCACCGGAGGGAGATGGATTAATGTGTTGTTTACTGCTGTGGACACTAGGCTGCTGTACTTGTGACAAAATGATTTTAAAACATTCTTGAGATTTGTCACATATTTATCTTTTCAGACTTCCCTGACACATAGAGTTTATTTGTAATTTGGTTTCTAAAACATTGAGACATAACAAAATACATTTTAAGATGCTATTTTTTTTTGCAGATAGAGTTTAAATTTTTATTCTCCCTCCATTTTACAATCTTAATTTTATTAATGTCTATGCTATGTGAAGAAAATCCAAAGGAGCAGTTCTTATATAAATGGAATGCGTTATAGAAATTTCATGCCTGTCAGACCTGAAAGAAGATCATACTTATTCCTGTTGATACCCATTGGGAAACAGAAATAATTGGGGCCTTGTTAGAAGATGGTATTACAGTGGTGCTGGGCCAGGGAACCAGAATTACCTTAACTCTTCCTGGCCCACCAAGCTCTTTGCTGTCACCTGTACTCAAGAGGCACAGAAAAGAATGAGAGCTTTTGCTATTCAATGGGACTTTGGCCCTAAACCTCAAAGCAGATCATTACCAGGCCAGCTAGACCACCCAACAGGCTGCATACTCTTCGGTCCAGAGGAGAGAATAGTTAGAGCCCAGAATCAAAGCAGGCTGAGCGGCCTTCTAGCTTTCGAAGCCCCACAATCAAAGGTGTATAATTATAATTTAAATTGGACCAAAGGTTGTATCCACTTTTCAGGTTAAATCCTTGCTCTTAGACCCCAGTTCTGTGAACAAGAAACGATGCATGAAGGGAAAAAAGAGGTAGTCAGAGCTGCGCAGATGGCACCAAATCATATGGATGGGCAGGAAGAGAAAGTCTGGGGAAGGGAAAGAGGGAGAGACCAAGTCTATCTGAGCTGGCCCTTTAAACACTTAGAACACTAGATCCAATCAAGGATGATCCACCAGATGAGGACCCTTATCCATTGGGGACATACTTTTTTTCCCCTTTGGCTTGATCATAACTCTTTATTGAAGAAGAAATAATGAGGGTAGGGGCCCTTGAGTGTTTCATACAGATAAATAGCAATTTACTGATTAAAAAGTTGCCTATTCATTTGTTATAACATTTGGAAATTGCTCCTTTTATTGATCTGAATTCTACCTATTTCTCTTGCAACTTCCACTCAATGATTACTTCTAGTTCTGCCCTCTAGATGTATACAGGTAAAGTCAAAGCAAAAAAAAAGTTCATGAAGCTGCTGGTTTTGCAAGATTTATTCTCCTTATCACTAAGATAAAAACTTAATCAATACTCCCTTTCCATACCTGCCCAACCTTTGCCCTAGAGGAAGATATTATCTTCATTATCCTGAACAGCAAACAAATTTCCCCTCTGCCCCATGCCCCAGAGGGAGACACTATTTCTATCTTCCAAGGTCATTTGCCATACAAGCATCCTTGAAAAGATAGTCAAGAATAAAAGCTAATAGGAGATGTGCAAAATGTGAGAGATCCATGGATAATTATGTCCCAGATAAACACACACACATACATACATATATAATATGTACACTCTTCACACCCATAAAAGTTGATTTTTGTGCAAATTAGATCATGTTTATATATTATGTGACATGCTTTTTTCATGGGCATCTTTTCTTGTCAGTATACCTCATACTTTCAACAGCTACATAACATTCCACATTATTGATATACCATAATTTAGTAATAGTTTTGAGCCATTTCCTTATTAATGCCCATTTAGATTTTTCCCAATATCTTGCTGTTACAAAAAAAAATTGCTGGAATAAACAGCATTTCTACATAATATTTGTGCATATGCTTGAGTAGTTCTGTAGGAAAGATTAATAGAAATAGAATTACTTGATCAAAATCTGTGCATTGAAGAATTGGAAAGATATGTATAAGTGGTCTGTATCAGCTTATATTTCCCCAACAGTATATGAGAGTGTCCAAATCTTGTTTTCTAAGTGTGCTAATATACTTATATGCCCCCACTAATGATTATACTATTAAAATACATGTTTTAAAATTAACACTGGATAGTACTTTTGGTTGTAATGTGTCAAATTTATCCCTACACAAACATGGAAGCTGGCTATTATTAGTAACAATTTTAGATGAGCAAAGTGAGACATTTCAGTAAATAAGGAAGCTGTAGAAAAGAAAGATCTAATCAGAACACTGTGCTAATTTATTGTTTTGCTATTCAATGTTGCTGGTTCCCCCTTAATCAAACAGGGTATGTATAATCCAAATGATCATACATCAAAAGGAATGCAAAAATTTCTTACTGGAGCTTTTCTAGAATGTACTTTCCCCCACAAAGGCAACTTTGCTGTATATCTTCATCACATTTTCCAAAGCTGAGTTTCATGACAGTGAACTTGTAACCAGGGACTCATATTGAGCTTAAAGTCAACTAAAATTCCATGGTGTCTGTTTTTGTTGTTTTCTGTTCCTGCTGCTGCTGCTGCTGTTTTTGTTGTTTTAACATAAACTGTCACTTATCCAGTTTTCCCCAACCTGTGTATTTAGGCTATATATATATATATATATATATATATATATATATATATTAGACTGAGGGAAAAACTTCATAGTATCCTTCTTTTAGGATACAATTGCATCATCTTGCTAATTTTAGCTCATATTTCCAGATTGTCAAGATATTTGTGACACTTGATTCTGTAATCTATCATATTAGGTGTCTCTCCAATTTCTGCATCTTCCATGCATTTAACAAACATATGTCCTTTCCATGAATTCACTCAGTTCACTTATTAAAAATGTTGAACAGGACTTATCTGAACCCAAAGCACATGTGTGTGCCATCAGCATCTTATCTGAAGGTGGACATCATCCTGTTCATAAACCTGTCTTGTCTGTCATCAGGAGAGCCATGGCACTGAATTGAAATGAATCTGATGTCACTAGCCCAGGTGTGGGGCATATTATTAGATGACTATGGCAGGAAGGGAGGCTAACGGAAGGGGGAAAGCTGCTATTCTTCACACACATCCATAGTAAAACAGGCCTCAAAGGAAAGGTAGGAGAGGAAGACAACATATAAATTGAATTAAAATCTCATAAAATAAGATGCCCTCAATTTATTTTTTCCTGAGCATCAGTGTAATGAATACTTTAAAATGCCCATTCTCTTAGCTCTCCCACGCACCAGGCCATTAGTCGTACTGTGGGGGCTTCCATGTTGCTGTGATGCAGAAAGCTGTGCCACCGGTATTCAAATACCAGCAGTGTCACCCATGGCAGACAGGTTTCAGCTGAGCTTCCAGACTAAGACAGACTAGGAAGAAGGACCCAGCGGTCTACTTCTGAAAAGAATTAGCCAGTGAAAACCTTGTAAGTAGGAGCGGAACATTGTCTGATACAGTGCCGGAAGATGAGCTCCTCAGGTTGGGAGGTGCTCAAAAAATGACTAGGGAAGAGCTGCCTCCTCAAAATAGAGTCAACCTTAATAACGTGGATGGAGTCAAGCTTTTGGGACCTTCGTTTGCTGATGTGGCACAACTCAAAATGAGAAGAAACAGCTGCAAATATCCATTAATAATCGGACTCAGGAAAGTTCGAGGTATGAATTGAGGAAAATTGGAAATTGTCAAAAGTGAAGCGGAACGCATAAACATCAATATCCTAGGCATCAGTGAGCTGAAATAGACTGGTATTGGTCATTTTGAATCAGACGATCATATGGTCTATTATGCCGTGAATGACAACTTGAAGAAGAATGGCATTGCATTCATTGTCAAAAAGAACATTTCAAAATCTATCCTGAAGTACAACATTGTCAGTGATAGGATAATATCCATATGCCTAGAAAGAAGACCAGTTAAAACGACTATTATTCACATTTATCCATCAACCACTAAGGCCAAAAATGAAGAAACTGAAGATTTTTACCAAATTCTGCAGTCTGAAATTGATCGAACATGCAATCAGAATGCATTGATGATTATTGGTGATTGGCATGCAAAAGTTGGTAACAAAGGATTAGTAGCTGGAAAAAATGGCCTTCACGATAGCAACAATGCTGGAGATCAGAGATCGCATGATAGAATTTTGCAAAACCAATGACTTCTTCATTGCAAATACCTTTTCTCATCAACATATATGGCAACCATACACATGGAGCTCACCAGATGGAATATACAGGAATCAAATTGACTACATCTGTGGAAAGAGACAATGGAAAAGCTCAATATCATCAGTCAGAACAAGGCCAGGGGCCAACTGC
>NW_004444302.1:11499-12592 GCF_000243295.1 Trichechus manatus latirostris | reverse complement strand
TGTGTCTCCAGCAGATGAAGTGCACAAATGGAAGAGAGAACCAAGGTAAAACCATGCAGGCCCCCCAAAATTCAACAAGGGGCTAAGCACACAGTGATCCTATCAATCTATGCAGGTCAAACACCAATGCTTCTCTGCCCTTGGAAGTTTGCTTAGATCCAGCCAACAACTGTTCACACTTGTTTAAAAAGGACAGTCTTAATACCAGGGGTGAGAAGGCAGTCTAGGAAGAGAAGACGAACATTCTCATGGCCAGAACGCCATGTTTTGTTTTGTAGGATATTGGAAGTAAAATTTACTTCTTGCTTCTGCGAATTGTTTTTCAGCCATAAAGCTTTCAAAAATCTGGTGTACCAAATTCAAAGCCTTTAAAATTTATGTTATAAAATTTATTATAGTGTCCTAATAAATCAGCACTTGGTAGTAACAGATTATCAGAATGAGCTGTATATTAAAAAGATAAATCAGAATTTAATAGTAAAGATAGAAGGTGTTTTCAAATCAGACAGCCAAAGCACTAACTAATGGGGACATTTGTAAACGTGACAGTGATTTACAGCAGGGCTCGGGTGAGGGTGCGTAAATCCAGCAGGAGAATTTGCATCTATCAACTGGGACTTTTGGTCCATTGTTTATAAATCACAAAGTTAATGAAGAGTCAGGGGTCTGTAAATCCAGACACTAAATTAGAAACGTGTTGCTTTTGATTTATAAATACGCAATCTTAATAGCTACGTATATAAATAAACAGAAGAAAAATGAATTTAAAATCAGATGAAACTAGCATTTACAAATTATAGTTGCAAATAAAAAGATTGTAAGTTTACACCATCAGCCAATACCAACTTAACCAGTTGTAAAACTCTACATTTCATAAGACCATGGTAGGGAGGTTCACAGCAGAATGTTAACACTTAGCAACTTCAGTGAAAGAATTAGTTGTTTCTTATTCTGTTATTTTTAATTGTTGTTGTTGCTAGGTGCCTTCCAGTTGGTTCCGACTCATAGCAACCCTATGCACAACAGAACGACACAGCGCCTGATCCTTAGCCATCCTCACGATCATTGCTGTGTTTGAGTTGATTGTTGCAGC
>NW_004444302.1:2277-3776 GCF_000243295.1 Trichechus manatus latirostris | reverse complement strand
CCAGGCAAAGAAATTGAGAGGCAGATTTGAAAATCTCAGCCAAATTAGCCTCTGCTCTAAATCAACCTTCATCCTCAACCAGGAGCTTTGAAAAACATCTTAGGGCAGAAGTCATCTCCTCCTGTCTGGGGCCCGCAGGTAGAAGGAAGGAAGGATGGCCATGAGAGAAATTGGGGGCAAAATTTAAAGCACTTCACGACCATATTACTGTGTCCATGCAGAACAGAGGTGTGCCACAGTGCTGGAGAGGGGCCTGAAAGCCTGTTCCAGGCATTACTCCTTTAGTTGCTCTGGCAGTGGGGGCAGGGTACCTAGGGCAGCGACAAAGAGGAGGTCTGGAAGCTCAGGGAAGTGGCTGTTAGCCAATTTGTCAGCAAACTCCTCAGTATATTGACATAGTTTGTTCATCTCTCAGAGACTCCAAATTCAGGATCCTAGAAGGACAGCTTTGATGACAAAAAGTAACTTCGCCCGTTGTTAATGTATTGGTTCTGGTGAGGAGTGTAGTCACTGGAATGCAGAGTGCCAGCCAAGCCACTTGCGAAGTGCATCCTTGGCATGTTCCCTATTCTCTCCAAGCCTTGGATTTCCAGCATGAAACGAGGATGACGATGTCTACCTCACCAGGGTGTGGTGAGGATCAAATGCTTAGCACAGTGAGTAGCACATTGAAGGTTTGCAGTCATCATTGGAATATAAAGTTACACTGGAAGGGACTTAGATCTCGTCCAATCCTCTCTATATATGAGAACCTTTAGATCCAGGGATGTTCCTAATTGTCCCATGGTTACCCTATAATTTAATTGCAAACTCAGAAGAGAAATGCAGGTGCAATGGTTAAGTGATATGGCTGCTAACAAAAAAGTCGGCAGTTTGAATCCACCAGTTGCTTCTTGGAAACCCTAAGGGCAGTTCTACTGTGTCCTATAGGGTTGCTATGGAATCAACTCGGTGGCAACGCAACGGGTTTGTTTGTTTGTTTTGGTGTCTCCCAATACATCGTACATAATTCTATATTACACTGTGTCTCTTCTGTCCTTTTACAAATAATTTACCATAAATTTGCCCCTTTGGTACACTAATAGATATGCATTTATGCTAATAACTTTTTGCTATAGAGCACAGAGTAGTGAATAGGGAAAAAGTAAACAAAGGTGATGTTCTATGCATAAAGGGTAAAACCTACAGAGGTATGCTTAATGGAGAGATTTGGGGCAGGGGCAGGGATTCCAATTAAAACAGCACACTCTTGTATATAGGCTGTGAACCCACCCTTTCAAGAATGATTATTAGGAATGATGTTATTTTCTATTTCGTCCTCACAAATATTTCCCGGTTATTTCCAAATAAAGACATAAACAGTATTTGGCTCTCCAGAAGCTCAGGTAGGGGGATATATTCTGACAGAACACAGAAGATGTTGCCATGAAGTCTTCCGTGAATCTGAGTTTCTGTAACCGGCAGCTTCAAGATCATGTTTATAAATAGCAGCATTAATA
>NW_004444302.1:0-1313 GCF_000243295.1 Trichechus manatus latirostris | reverse complement strand
TCAGTTAATACCTCGTTTATTAGAACATTAACTTTCACCACAGGCAGTTAACTGACAAACTGATTATGAGTGTGTGAGTGTGTATGAGTGTGTGTGTGTGTCTCTGTGTGTGAGATTTATAATGAGAGATTTCCATGTGAATGTTAATGAAGTATTTTTAGATGTCTTGTGGGAGCCCTGCAGTACATCACAGCCTCCCATAGTCCTTCCCTCTTCTTCCTAGAAGAAACCGGCCAGTACTATGCAGGTATGAAGCCCCTCCGAGCTTGGTGAGCTAATCCACAATTAGCCACTGGAAAGCATTGCATAATCAATTTAAACATCACTTCTAAAGGAAAGATGTGCGTGTGCAGGTGGGAAACTTGGGAATAAGATAAGGAAAAGAGTTGTAAAATATACTTTAAAAATTGCATGTTGCTCCATTGTTGGTGCTCGGTAAGACTCATGTTTACTCCTTTACAGAGAGGTAGCACAATGTATGGAAAGGCCTGGACTTTGGAGTCCATCAGAGCTGGTTTGAGTCCCACTGATTCCAATCATGTGGCCTTAGGCGAGTTACTTCATCTTCCCATGCCTCAATTTCCTCATCTGCCTACGTTAGAAGTTGTTAGCCTGTAATACATATAACTTAATTAATACATATAAACTGTAATTATTTTCATTTATTCTTTCAGAAAATTCCATTTTAAGGACATTGCACTACTCTTCATTGAACTTGTTAAAAAATTTATGACAAAGTTCTGTGTGAATGTTTTGTTGTGTTCCTCTTATGGGACCAAACCAAACGCATTGCCATCGAGTCAGTTCCAACTCAGACCAACAGAGTATAACTGCCACATAGTCTTTCCAAGGCTGTAAATCTTTACAGAAGCAGATTCCCATATCTTTCTCCTGTGGAGAGGCTGGTGAGTTCTAACTGCTGACCTTTCCGTTAGCAGTCCAGCACTTAACCACTGTGCCACAGGGCTCCTTCCCTTATGGGAAGAGGGGTTTAATTCCAATTTAATTGTAAACTCTGATTGTCATTTGGTTGTTTAGAATGCTTTGGCACTTTCCAACTTGATTTTGGGGCTTTTTTTCTCAAACATACCCCTCTTCCAAGAGGTCCCTGTTCATCATTTTTAGCATACAATGTAGGAATAGTGTAGTGCTAGGGTCAGTAATTGATGATTGAAGTTTAAGCATTATTTTCAACTTAATTCTAGAAAGTAATTGTCTACATGTCAAATTCAAGGACAAAAGGATTCAGTTGTGTTAATGTCACCTAGTAAACTAGAGTCAATCGATTTCCAACAAAGTCCCGGAAAAAAAAG
>NW_004444301.1:596655-598224 GCF_000243295.1 Trichechus manatus latirostris | reverse complement strand
AAGTTAGTAGCATGCATCAACACAGAACTAGCTTCTAAAAATATCACCTAGATTACTTTGGGAAGGTTGGCATGAGACACTACCACCTGATGAGGAACTAGAACTTCTGCCCAACTGTCAACCTCGATAAATTATGGATCTTGCTCAGTGAGCAGACACAGGTAAATGCCAAAAATAAGGCTGGAGTTGCTCCCATTTACTGATGTGGTGCAATGGGGGCTCCTGCAACATTCTGGGGAAGAGAAAGCTCCCAAAGCAGGCTGCCATCATAAAGGCTGAATTACTCAGCGGAAGAACTGAGATGATTAAAAGTGTTGGGGGAAGGGGGCTGTGTACTGGTGGTTTGAAGCCACACAGAAATAGCTTCATTAAATGTTAACATATGCTTTAAAAAAATTGATGACAGGAATCAGGACAAAAGGGGAAGGGATAATAAAACTAAACGTTTATCAGGCACTTACTATGCACTTTTTCCTCTGACATTTAAATGATGAGAAACAGAAGCTCATAAATGTGAAAGAACATGCATAGGATCCTGTCATTATTGAATGACACTCTAATTTTTTTTTCCCACATTGGTTGGATTTTAAAGCCTATAACCTATCTAGAGCACCTCTAAAGGAAAATTAAATTTCTGGGGACTAACTGGGGGCCTCATACTTGGGAAACATTAGCTCTTCCCCCAGCTCCAGGCCACCTCTCAGCTATCCACTCTAGATCTGTATTTGTTGACATTAAATTGTCCTTCTGCTATTTGGGGGCTCAAAAAGTAAAATAAATAAAACTTTTAAATGAATTTCATGTCACTGTATTTATAGACAGTCTATTCCCCAAGTGAAAACTTTCTACACCTGATTTCTTTTTTTGAAGCTGTTGTCCCCAGGTCATATTTGCAGGCTTCAGAGGCAGAGATGCAGATGCAGGCGCCCCTGGGTAAATTAATTAGTTGACCTTTCCACCTCTTCCAGAGGGATATATGCCAAAAAGAAAAGGTAGAACAAACTCTGCAGTCACCATCACAGTAAGAAATGGTTATAAATTAGAGCACACAGGCTTTTTAAATGTTTATTATCTAACACAGATCTGAAAATAACCAAAAACCAAACCCATTGCCATCAAGTTGATTCCGACTCACAGCGACCCTATAGGACAGAGCAGAACTGTCCCATAGGGTTTCCAAGGAGTGGCTGGTGGATTTGAACTGCCAACCTTTTGGTTAGCAGCCAAATGCTTAACTACTGCTCTACCGGGGCCCCATTACAGATCTGAGGTTATATATAAATTTATTTATTTTATAATATAATCATTTACTTTAATAAAATTAAAATTTCATTGAATGAACTTTGATAGTATGCTTTTACTAAATAGTGACTTAAAATCTAGAAGTCATTTAAAACAATTTTTTTTGTGATTAAGAACCTTCAATATTAAAAATAGCTGATTAATCACTACTACATGGATTCAGTAAATCAATTATTAGTATTTTTCACAGCTGGAAAATCTCTTAATCATTCTTTTACCATACCATCCATCCATCCTCAAGCATCATCTATCTCATCCATTGCCCTA
>NW_004444301.1:594083-595103 GCF_000243295.1 Trichechus manatus latirostris | reverse complement strand
ACACAAAATCATTCTGGAAATATTTAGCAATGCTAAACTTGTTAGTCGTATCAGATGAAATGATCCAGTTTCTCTTAAAGATCACCCTTATATCACTTGAGAAATATTTAATGACTCCCACAATATATATTAGCACCTCCTATCTAGAAGTGTTGAAATGTACACTGTGTTAAAATTGTTAAAAAAGCAAAAGTAGTTAGCAAAGAAATCAAAGCAGTGCAAAAATATAATAGTTTGATGGAATGGAAAACATTACATTGAGCTGAATTTCTTTGCTACTTCACTCTTGCTCTCTTTGTCTTTGCAAGTCTTTGCTTTATCATTAGTTTTCTTAACTGATGATGTTATTGCTGTCAGGTGCCTAGTTTCCTAGGCTGTAATCTTTATAGGAGCAGATCATCAGATCTTTTCTCCTGCAGAGCCACTGGGTAGGTTCGAACTGTCAACTTTTCAGTTAGCAGGTGAATGCTTAACTGTTGCGCCACCAGGGCTCCTTTAACTAATGATAGGATTTACTAATAAGTTTCAATTCTCAACTTTCCCAAGACAATTACACTTTCAAACTCACAAACTACAAATTTTAGCCCCTTATTCTCTGAACCAAAGAGAAACTAGCCTGGATGTGTGTTAGGGGTCAGTTTTTACTGGGAGAGGCTATCCCCTGTGCCCTGGGGGCATTCCTAACTGACCCATGTATTTTCTGAACATCTGAACTATTCTGGCCCTAGCCATGAGGATGATGATCAACTGACGGGTTTTTATCAAAGTTCTTGGCACTCTGATTTTCACTGGCAATGGGACCTCAGCTGGAATCTCAGTGTAGTTTCTGGCTGACTAGGAAATGTATTGATTACTTAACACTATGTGAAGCACTCCGTAAGTGTTATATTTTCTTGTTTCCTCTGGTTTAATATCCATGGCAATTTGAGGCAGTTATTAAATTAACAATAGAAACTGAGGCTTGTAGAGGTTAAAAACTTGACCATCATCACACATCTAGTAAGTAATGAATATGGTATT
>NW_004444301.1:589878-591302 GCF_000243295.1 Trichechus manatus latirostris | reverse complement strand
TTATGAGTCTCTGGATCTTATTTAAATCTTGGTTTTACCAGGGTTCCCTTGACATCATTCTGGTGGGTGAAGGGGACTGCCACCTCATTAATTCCAGGTGGGAGTAGAGAAGTTCAGGTGCCCCACATGGCATTTGTTTCACACCAGGGAAAGGGTAGGAGGGAATCCTTGTTATTGCTGGGTGGGAATGGGAATTCAGGTTCCCTACTAGGTTTCTGCTTATTCTACTCTGCCTGGAAGGTGAGATATGCCTCATTACTGCTACCACATGGACCACCACTGAGCAAGGTCCAGACTCCCACCAGGTCTCCTCAACATCAACCCTGTGAGGAATGGTAGGAGTGCCTTTTTACAGCCCAGCAGGGATCACTAGGCCTTCTCTGGCATTACCCTGTAGTGATGGGAGAGAGGGCCTAGGGCACTACAGCTTGGAAAGTGTGGAAGTCTAGCCTCCCCACTCAACCTTTGCTGGTGAGAGTGGGGTTGGGGTCATAGAAGTTTTCTGTGGTGTTTGGCAAGAATATAGCTGCTATTGTCCAAAAGTTTTCTGTCTTGCTAGGCTGCCCCTTTCCTGGTCCTTTGGCTAGTATGAACAGCCTTTCCCTGGGACTTTTTTTTGTCTGTGCCTGTTGGCATTATGGGGTTGCAAAGTCCTTTAGTATCCAATCTGAGATATAAGAGGTAAAAAAAAAAATGCAGGAGGCAGGGTCAAGATGGTGGAGTAGTCAGATTCCTCTGGTGTCCCTCTTACAACAAAGACCTGAAAAAAACATGTGAATTGATTATATACGACAATCTAGGAGCCCTGAACATCAAAGGCAAAGTTGAGAAATCGGACTGAGTGGCAGGGGGAGGGAGAGACAGTTCAGAAGCAGCAAGGAGTTACCAGACCTGAGCCGGTGGGAGCTGGCACCCTGTAGGCCGGATCGGCTGGCATGAGTGGTGAGGCAGGCAGTGGTGTTCAGGATGCATTTTCCATGACAGGAGAGACCGAGCGGTGGAGAGTCTGCTCAGGCCTTCAGAGCCAGTGAAAAGTGGCACTCAATCAGCAAAAGATAAGTACATGCGATTAACCCACCATGTGGATCAAAAAAAACCCCCTTCAGGAAGAACCTCTCTTCCATTTACCTCCTCCCTCCCAGGCTGGCTTCAGTGATTATCTTTTCCCCTGGGCCAGAAGTAGGACCTATTACACACCCTGAGCCATTCTCCCTGCTTTGGAGAGGCAACAAATTAACAAACAGGAAAAAATAATCTGCCAGCTCCCCTAAGCCAGGAACTCAGGGCAGGCAATGTTTCTTTGCCTAGGCACAGGCATAAGGGGTTCATGGACTTTGAATGCCTTTTACCCCTGGATAGACACATGTGGGCCTATTTCAACAGTGTAGGCCCTCAGTAGCACAGTACAACAGGGTATATACCTG
>NW_004444301.1:586954-588068 GCF_000243295.1 Trichechus manatus latirostris | reverse complement strand
ATTGGTTTATATTAAGAAAAATAAGGGTAAATATTAAGGTAACCACAAAGAAAACTAACAATCCTACACATAAAATAAAAAACAAGAAAAATATAAAGACTCAGCAAATACAAAATCAACAGCAATGAAAAAGATGAAAAGAAAATACACAAAGAAAAATAACAGTACAGAAAATTAAGTGGAACAAAGAAACTGTGAACAACACACAAAAATGACATCAAAATGACAGCAGTAAACACATACCTATCAATAATTACGCTGAATGTAAATGGACTAAACACACCAATAAAGGGATGGAGAGTGGCAGAATGGATTAAAAAAACATGATCAATCTATATGCTGCCTACAAGAGTCACACCTTAGACTTAAAGACACAAACAAACTTAAAGTCAAAGGACGGAAAAAAATATATCAAACACACAACACTCAAAAAAGAGTAGGAGTGGCAAAATTAATCTCTGACAAAATAGACTTTAAAGTAACAGCCACCACAAAAGATAAGGAAGGACACTATATAATGATTATAGGGTCAATACACCAGGAGGACATAATCATAATAAATATTTACACACCCAATGACAGGGCTCCAAAATACATAAAAAAAACTCTAACAGCATGGAAAAGAGAGCTAGACAGCTCCACGATAGTAGTAGGAAACGGCAACACACCATTTTCAGTGAAGGGCAGAATATCAAGAAAGAAGCTCAATAAAGACACAGAAGATTTAAATACCACAATCAACCAATTTGACCTCCTAGACAGATACAGAGTACTCCACCCACCAGCAGACAAGTATACTTTCTTTTCCAATGCACTTGGAACATTCTCCAGAGTAGACCACATATTAGGCCATAAAGCAAGCTTTAACAGAATCCAAAGCATCAAAATATTACTAAGCATCTTTTTTGAACATAAAGCCACAAAAGTAGAAATCAATAACAGAAAAAGCAAGGAAAAAAATCAAACACATGGAAACTGAACAATACCTTACTTAAAAACAACTGGGTTACAGAAAAATTAAGGACGGAATAAAGAAATACACAGAAATAAATGAGAATGAAAACACATCCTACCAGAACCTTTGGGACACAGCAAAAGAAGTGCTCAGAGGTCA
>NW_004444301.1:553396-566440 GCF_000243295.1 Trichechus manatus latirostris | reverse complement strand
TAGTCACTGTTTATGTTGGTGAAAAAAGGTATTTGCAATGAAGAAGTCGGTCTTGCAAAATTCTATCATGCGATCTCTGGCATTGTTTCTATCACCAAGGCCATATTTTCCAACTACTGATCCTTCGTCTTTGTTTCCAACTTTTCCATTCCAATCATCAGTAATTATCAGTGCATTCTGATTGCATGTTTGATCAACTTCAGACTGCAGAAGCTGATAAGAACCTTCAATTTCTTCATCTTTCCCCTTAGTGGTTGGTGTGTAAATTTGAATAATAGTCGTATTAACTGGTCTTCCTTGTAGGTCTATGGATATTATCTTATGACTGACAGTGTTGTACTTTAGGATAGATCTTGAAATGTTCTTTTTGACAATGAATGCAGTGCCATTCCTCTTCAAGCTGTCATTCCTGGCATAGTAGACCATATGATTGTCTGATTTAAGATGGCCAGTACCAGTCCATTTCAGCTCACTAATGCCTGGGACATCGATGTTTATGCATTCCATTTCATTTTTGATGATTTCCAATTTTCCTAGATTCATACTTCGTCATTCTAGGTTTCAATTATTAATGGATGTTTGCAGCTGCTTCTTCTCATTTTGCATCGTGCAACATCATCAAATGAAGGTCCCAAAAGCTTGACTTCATCCATGTCATTAAGGTCGACTCTACTTTGAGGAGGCAGCCCTTCCCCAGTCAATTAGCAATTGTTTATTAAATTATGAAACAATCAAATATTGTATTATTGTTTTGAGCTAATTCACAGGCTTATTTTTGACAAGTGTAACTAGCCTACTTTGAGCCATTTGTTTTTAGAAATGAAATGACCTCCCTGCATGCATAAAAAATGACTACATGGAATAAACCTTACGTTTCAATTTCTTTTAGTGTTGATTACATTTTAATAAGGTAGTATGGTAAGTTAAAAAAAAAAAAAAATCAACATCATCCCACAAAAATAACTCTCAGCAAAGTGGGAACAGGAGAAATTATCCTCAATTTGAAAAAGGGGAAGCTATTAAAAAACAAAACAGGCAAGAAAATCCTACAGCTAACATCATTCTTAATGACAAAATAATGACTGCTATTCTCTCTAAAATCAGGAACAAGAAAAGAATATCCAGCTTTACTCTTTCTATTCTACATTGTATGGGAGGTCGTAGACAGATACACAGTTTTCTTAATTTGCACACAATACGACCGTCTCCATAGAAAAGCTACTGTTGTTGGTGGTGTTGTAGTCGTTAGTTGCAGTTCCCTCGATTCTGACTCAGGGAGACCCCATATGTTACAAAGTAGAACTTCTTCATAGGGTTTTCTTGGCTGTCATCTTAACAGAAGCAGATCTGCAGGCAGAAAAGCTGCTAGAGCTAATGCATACAGTAAGATTGCAGGATGCAAGGTCAGTGTAGTAAAATCAACTGCATGTCTAAATACTATCAATTAAAAATTGAATATTAAAGTATGAAAACAACTGCTAAGGGAATTTTTTAAGAGATCTAAATAAATGCAGTAATATAACAAATTTATGGAGTACAACATTCAATGCCAGTGAGATATCAAGTTTCCCAAAATTCATCTACAGATTAAATGCAACCCTATAAAAAAAACCCAGTAGTTTTATTTTCGTTTGTTTGTTTTATAGAAACTGGCAAGCTGATGCTAAACTTAGACAGAAATGTATGATTTACAAAATAATATTGGAGTTATTAGTCCCTGTCCTTGAGCATAGAGAATGTGACACAGGTGGAGCTGGGCTCACAAGGACACACAAGGACACATCAACTGGGCCCTGAGGTATAAAGATAATAGCTAAGATAATCTTGGAAAATATCTTTTAGGGAAACTTTCATATAAAGGCGATCAAACAGAACACAGAAGACTTTCCACTCTTGTCTTTTTCTATCAGCATTTAGTGAATAGAAATTTGTTGGACCAATGAAGACCCTCCTGTCTCTTGTTACTGAAACCTGTACCAATGATTGTTAAGAAAGACAATTCAAAATGTAGGATCACAGTTTCTAGCCAACCTGAAAAGGCTGAGCTTTCAATGGTTTTGCCCATTTGTAATGCTAATATATACTGATGGCTCTGTAACTGTTCCTTGGACTCAGGCAGACATGCTGTAGCAGCACACTTGTCCGTTTTCCCATTCTTGCCTACTCTGTAATATTGGCTGTAGCAGCATGCTTGTCCGTTTTCCCACATGTGTCTGTTCTGTGATATTTCCTTGGACTCGGGCAGACATGGCTCTGGCAGCATGGTTGTCCATTTTCCCACTTTTGCCCTTTTTGAATATATGCCGAATAAAACTTTCTTTTTGCTTTACTAGACTTTATGATGTTTTTCCTCTACAACATGTAAAAGACCAAAGTAGCTAATACAATTATAAAAAATTGTAGATCTTCCTAGGCTTAGTATAAATCTACTGTAATCAAGACTATGTGGTAGTGGCAAAAGGACAGATCTATAGATCAATGAAACAGAATAGAGAGTCCAAAACAGATACATACAGATATATCTTTGCTAGGGTATAAATGCCATCACGCTAAACCAAATTCTCACCATCTCTTACCTGGACTCCTGATGTAACTTAGTCTCTTACCAGGTTCTTCCTGCTTCAATTCTTGTCCTATTCTACTAAATTTTCAAGAGCAATCAGAATAATATCTTTCAAACATAAATGTTGTCATATAATACCCTCACATAAAACTCTCTTATGGCTTTACATAGTACTTGGAATATAATGCCCACTCCTACAAGACCGAACTTGATCTGGCTGCTGCCTCTCTCTCCAATTACATCTAATATCACTTTGTCCGAAGCTCATGTTTTGTTTTCTTCTTCTTATGTTCTCAAATCACCTCACTATTATGTATGCATCTATAATACTTTTTACAATGTTGGGATGTTTTCATATTGCTTTTAAATACCTATGTATGAGTCACCTGTAAAGTTAGAAACAGATAATCTCCAAACTTAGAAATAGAACATATATATTTCTATATTGCTCTATAACCATTAACTGTAAGTTGTTAAAAAGTTGTTCTAAACTTGGAAATAGATGAAGAATGTTGTAAATAACTTTCTTAAATTGGGCTGTGCATCTGCACTTTGTAATAATGGAATGTTACGTTAGTCAAATCTCCATAAATTAACAAAACACAAATATGTTACTAAACAATTCCCATGATTTCGAATTAACTCGGCCTTGAAACATATGTAGTACACAAGAACATAAATATGTCATGCCCTAATTGACAATAATTCAAATCTCTGTAAATTAGCAAAACATAAATATGTCATACAATAATGCCCTTAAATGACAATAAAACATACAAATTATAGTTGAACATGGCAGCACGCATGGTATATAAAACCGTGGATTTCTGCTTATTTTCGGGGAAGAAGTCAGAAGCTAAAGGTCTCTTTGGCTCTCTGAAGATTGAGAGCTTGCTGAGGCATTGCTTGCTGCAACAGACCTTGGATCCTAGCTATAGGGGGCCTCCTCTGAGTTCCAGGGTTGGTCAAGTCTCCTGCTTGAGACCACCTGTTAAAGGTAAAGCCTGAAGTCTAAAGATTTGGACTCTATCATTTGAACTAACATTATACATGTCAATTTGGATTCTCCAATGCTAAATAAATGTCTTGAGGTCTTACTTCATGCCTTGCCATGACCACCTTGCAATAAACTAAACAAGTTTATACACAACAAACCTAAGCATTTCTTTATTTTTTCTTAAGATAAAATCCTCCAGGACAGCTCACCAAACTTCAGTCACACTTAGTTTCTTTGCTTTTCATGCTATTAAATCTGTCTGAATCATTCTTCCTCTACTCTTGGCACAGTTTATCTTTAAAAGTCAGTTCCTCTGAGAGATCTTCCCTGACCTTGCCTACCATTCTTAACCATAGCTCTCTGTTGATGTTGTTTCCTTCACAACATCAGTCAGAAGTGGGAATGAAAGTGTGTTTTATATTTAGTATAAATATATAGTAAATATAAATATGAAAATAATATAAAAACATAAAATAGAGTAATACAGTAATGTGTGTTTCCTGTTTTATGTGTGACTAATTAAGGACATAGGAATGTATATTGATTTAACTTTGTCATGGCATGTAAACAAAGAAAGGATACTAGCAATAATCAAATGCAGTATTTAAGGAATGGAGAAGAGTACCAAAATCACCTGGAGAATGAACAGTACTACATAGGAAGACAAAGAAATGAACAGAAAAATCTACAAATCTAAATAGGTACCAATGAGAAACCATCAGAATATAATGGAAAGGTAAAGGGAAGACACTGGTTAATAACACTTTGTATTATATGATCTGTTGGGACAAAAACTCTAAAGTTTTAGAAAAGTAAATGTAACACTTTCCAGTCTATTAACTTCAGAGTAAGGATTAGAGAGTCCTCTGAGAAGATCAGCAAAGCAGGACTAATTTGTTGCTTTCCAAAAAAACTATCATGCCAAAGGCAATAGCACCTTCCTTAGCCATTGCCATCGAGTTGATTCCTACTCATAGTGACCCTATAAGACAGAGTAGAACTGCCCCATAGGGTTTCCAAGGAGTGGCTGGTGGATTTGAACCTCGGACCTTTTGGTTAGCAGCCAAGCCCCTAACCATTGCACCACCAAGGCTCCAATAGCACCTTAAGGGAAAATTCTTAGTTTTCTGAGTCATTTCTATAAAACCCAGCCTTGATAGAACATAATAAGGGAATTAGATGTGTGACTATGGATATCTTGTTTGATGTGCTTTGGATTGATATATGAATTAAACCTTCATACACTTTAGCAAAAATTGTACTTTTATAGTTACTCTCTGGAAATAAATTTGAGTTCTCAGCACATCTCTAACATTAATATAAATGAAACTTCCTTTTGAGCATCTGCAATAATCTTTCTTACTATAATTTCTTGAAAATGGAATTCCTTCATGTCCAAATAAATATTTAAAATTGTTTGAATAGTATTAAGAGTTGTAGGCTTAAGTCAATGTTTCGACGATTTCAGAATTAAACTTCCTAAGGGCTAGAGGATGGCAGTCTTTATGTGTTCCTTATGTACCCAACCATCATCTGGTTTAGATAGGCAAATCAAGACTGCCATACAATCCAGCACAAGAATTGACTAGTGCTTCAAAAGAAATCTAGCCACATGTAAGAATTTTAAAGGGGGTAAAAGGAAGAAAGGAAGGGAGGAAGGGAGGGGAAAAGGGGAGGGAGGAGGGAGAAAGGAAGGGAGCAAGTAATGGAGGGACAGACAAAGGGAGAAAGGAGTGACTGAGGAATGAAGGCATCTTACCATATTATCCAGGATATCAACTACACTCTTTAGCTTAACACTACTTACTTCCTCTAATAACAGACAGGGTAAAGGCTGTTTCATACTAGAAAAAAGTTTTTTTAAGCTGAGATATATTAAGTCCCAGTATTATCAAACATAAAATAAAACAAAACATAATTACAAGTAACAAGTTCAAGACACTTATCAATATTTTAAAACCATACCAATATCAACCCCCACCTAATCATCAGTAATAATGTATGCATTTTGGTGATTTGTTTGTAGAATTAAATTTTTGTACAAAGTAGCAGAAAAAAAGAATATTACTTTTTAAAATCTTCACTCTGGTGCTGTTTTTCTCTTTGTAATAAGTGTAACATTATTTTTTCTACTTTTTTCCATAATTAAATTAAATATGTACAATACAAGTTTGCAAAAACTGTAATGCTCCTAGTAACCAGAAAAGTGCAATGTATTACATAACTTATAATAATCATCTTCTTTCCATTTTAAAAGAAAACCAAGGTGAAAGTCACATTTTCTTGCAGATTTACATTTCATCAATTTAGTATGGTTGGCCAAAAAAAGTTTAAGTGATCTAGCCATTAAAAGAGAGTAATTATATTAAATGGATTTTGAAAATAAAAAATCGGTCACAGCTCCAGGGGCTAAATATGGAAAAAGCTGGAAGGGAGACTGTATTTGGTTAAATAAAAAGGAAGAAAGATGAAGCTATATGTATATATATATATTTTATATATATATATATATATATATATATATGGAAGGAGGGATGGGAGGGAAAAATATGTATTGCTGAACAGAAATGAATTCAGCTATATAGTTTCTACTGTGATAAGCATAGAGTAATTTTCTCTATATAGTGAAGCCTATGGAGAGCTGTTACTACTTTAAAGGAAGATACCTTCACGAATGCACTTGGGCAGAGAAAACAGTTCAGTACCTGGCAAATAACAGTTGCTCAAAAATGTTTAAGTAAAATAAAGACATAGAGTAATTAATAAGAATGTTCACTTCTATTCCTAGAATGTTGAGTTTTTATCATAAATAAATTCTGAATTTTTATCTACATTTTTTCTTCATCTATTTAGGTAATCACATAATTTTTTGCCCTATTAATTATATTCATTTGATTTTTAAAGTTACAACAACTTTGCATTCCTGGGACAAACACAGCTTGGCCATGATGCCATAGCCTTATAAATTGCTTTACTTAATTATCTAATATTTTATTTAGGATTTTTTAAAACCATATTAATGGGAAATTGCCTTTTATTTTCCTTCATAATGTTTATATCAGCCTTTATCTTAAGATTTTTCTGGCCTCATGTGTCAGACAGACCCTAGGGTGGCCCCATGTTCATCTTCTCCATGATCCCCTCCACCTGAGTGTGGGCAGGACCTGTATACACACAGACATATATACATATAAACACATACATACATACATATGTGTGTGTGTGTGTGTGTGTGGATACAAGTTCATATATATGTATATATGTATATATGGTTTCATCTTGCTAGATGAACTAGAGAGACTCTCTTGCTGACCTTGATGAAGCAAGCTGCTGTGGTGCTATGATGTGAACCGCCTATGAATAAGCCACATGGAAGCAAACTATGAACAGCTTCTAAGAGCTAAGAGTCTCATTCTTACAATTGCAAGGAACTGAATTCTGCTAACAATCATATGAGCTTAGACGAGGATTCCAATCTCCAGATGAAAATGCTACCCAGTCCACACCTTGATGGTAAACTTTGAAACCCTGAGCAAAGATTCCAGCTAATCTGTGCCCAGATTCCTGATTCACAGAAACTGTGAGATAATAAATGTGTGTTGCTTTAAACTACTAATACTGTGGTAATTGTTACACAGAAATAGAAAACTAACACATTTCATAAAACACTTCTGAGTTATAAAAAGAGCAGAATAGATAAAAAAAATCATATACAGGGTTAAGACACAATATGAAGACAAGAACACAGCAGATACATCTACAAGCTCCGGAATGCCCGGGATTGCTGGCAGCTATTAGAAGCTGAGGGAGCCCTGGTGGCACAGTGGCTAAGCAATTGGCTGTGAACCAAAAGGTCAGCAGTTTGAATCCACCACCTTCTTCTCGGAAACCCTGTGGGGAAGTTCTACCTTGTCCTATAGGGTTGCTATGAGTCAGAATCAACTTGATGGCAAAGCCTATTAGAAGCTGAAATAGACAAAGGAGAACCTCCCCCTAGAGTTATGCCCTCAATTCAGACTTTAAGCCTCTTAAACTCTGAGAAAACAAATTTATGTTCTTTAAAACCACCCACTTGTAGTATTTTTTGTTAAGGCAGCACTAGGTAACTAAGACAGGCACATACACGTTTAAAATTGTTCTACCGTCATGGTGTACCAATTAAGACATAAAGTTTCTCTACTTTTATATTTAGTAATATTTTTTTCTGAAAGACTATGTTTTCTGATATTAATTTGGCTACACAGGCTTTTTTAGTTACTATTTCATGGTACATCTTTTCTATAATTTTTATTCTCGTATTTTGTGTTCTTTATTTGCTTTCTTTATTATCATATTTTAGATATTTAGATATTTCTTTTGTAAACAATGCATAGTTTTTGTAATCCATTTTGACACTCTTCATCTCGGATTGACTATTCTGTGTATTTACATTTAATGCAATTACTTATATGCCTTCATATAAAAGAATAGTCATGTTGTTCCTAAGTCATATTTTTAAAACATTCTTAGTTTTTTAGATAATGTCATTATAAATTAAATAAAAAACAGTGGTTCTGGATAGGCATACCAGGAAAATTTCTAAAGAATTTTTGAAGAGTTGCCAGGAGAAGAAAAACATTCATTTATGTGGATTACCCATTGATCTAGTGTGCGGTAAAGAAAAGGAAAAATTGAGGGAAAAAACTAAAGTTTTCCACAAAACCTCTCACCATACTACAATCAAAATATAAATTGTTCCTCTGAGTAAAATATAAGACTATCTGAAATATTTGCTATGTAGCCAGGAGATGATTTAGTGACTTTTAGAGGACCTCGGTGAGCTCTTTTGATCAAATATTAAATTTTCAATATTTTTAACTTTTCCACTTTTCTTATAACACTTATGATTTTTAAATTCACTTTAATAACTTCAAATAGCTCTTTGACAGATAATTCAATAGCTTAACATAAAAATCTATATTATATTTAAGAATAAGGGCATATTCTTATTATGTGGTGTCCTTGAATCAAGATAGATTTTCATTGAAAGTAAGAATTTTGCAGAATCTCAACATTAATTTATTATGAATATACAATCAGATTCCTTTTTAAAGTGCCTATAATGGCTATAATTAGTGTTAAGTGAAAAAAAATGAATATGCTTGCAATTTCAAAAATTTACATTTTGCTGATTCACACTTCCCTGATTCTATGCATTTGAAAAAGACTATCCAGTTATAGATGGGTAGCTAAAGCAAATTCTTTTCCTACCAGATGATTATTTTTACACAGGGAAAGGCAGGTTCCTGGGGTGGAGCTAGAGGGCAAGCTAGCCTCAATAGTGCCTCCTGGACAAAAAGGTTTGGAATTTCTTATCACCCATATAAGCTTTGATGAAATGCTAATGGTGGCAAAAGTGGCAGACCCTCAGGAAACAAGCCCCTGTAGAAGCAGGAGCAGTAGCATTGGATCTGTGTGTATCCTGTTACCTCAGGCTATCAGATTCTTCTATTGGACATCAGACGCTTTTTAGACGGCCAGCTGAGTGCAATGCTGATTCGTTTCTGGAATGGCCAGGCAGACATCAGCCAGTAGCCTGATCTCAGTGAGTCTGAACAGCTATTAGGCTATGCAAATACTTACAAAAATTTTATTTATAATCAACTTTCATTCTTTACATTAGCCTTGGCAACTAAATTTAAACTATTGTATTGTAAATAAATTGCACCAGCTAGCTTTATTAGTTGTTGTAGCCTATAGGGAGGCTTGGTTGCACAGCAGTTAAAGCCCTCAGCTGCTAACCAAAAGGTCAGTGGTTCAAATCCACCAGCCACTCCGTCCGAGACAGGTGTGGCAGTCTGCTTCTGTAAAGATTTACAGCCTTGGAAACCCTATGGGGCAGTTCTACTCTGTCCCATTGGTTTGCTATGAGTTGGAATGGACTTGAGGACAGTGGGTTTGGTTTTTCGTTATAGCCTGTAGATTTGAATGACTTTTGAAGACTAAAGACAGAAAGACCTGGCCATTTGCATCTGTAAAGATTATAGCCAAGAGAACTCTATGGGGCAGTTCTACTCTGTCGTATAGGGTATAGGGTCGCCATGAGTCGAAAACAGCTCATCAACATCCAATGACAACAATCATGTCTTAAAAATAATTGCTAACCAATTAGACTGTAAAAATCTACATCACTGAGTAAATATCTTCTATTTTTCCTAACGTGCCTAAAATAGTTCTAAGCACACAATAGGCATTACAAATATGCTTTTTCAATAAATCATTATTTTACTTCATATTTTTCATATTTTAATGAGTAATTATACGTATAAATCTGTATTAATCCATCTGGCTTCTCAGATAAATATCCTAAATTACAAACATCTTTGATAAAGAGTGAAAATAGTTCCACTTTATTGTATTAAGAACCCTCTAGAGACCAGATCCTTGTTCACTCAATAGCTCAAGAGACTAAAAGATCTGCCCTATTTTCTTTTTCTTTTTTTGAATATTTTATTGTGTTTTAGGTGATAGTTTACCCAACAAAATTAGTTTCCCACTGAACAATTTATACATTCCACTCTGCCTTCCCTGTTTCTGTCCTGCCACTTTCACTGCCCTTCCTTGGCTTCCCGTCTTTGCTTTTGGGCATATATTGCCCCTTTAGTCATGTATAGTTGATTTTACTACGGAGCACATTTCTAACAGGTGCTATTGTTCAGTTCATAGGCCTGTCTAGTATTTGGCTGAAAGGTGACCTCTGGGAGTATCTTCAGTTCCAGGTTAAAAAGATGTCTTAGGGTAACAGTCTTGGGTTTATGAGTCTAGTAAGTCTGGTCTTTTTTATGAATTTAAGCTTTATTCTACATTTTTCTTCCATTCTAACCATGATCTTCTATTGTGTCCCTGGTCAGAGTGGTTGTTAGTGGTAGCCAGGCACCATCTAGTTCTTCTGGTTTCAGGCTAGAGGAGACTGTGGTTTTTAATGGACCACTAGTCCTGTGGACTAATTGCTGCCTTGAGTCTGGTTTCCTTCACTCTCCTTTGCTCCAGACAGGAAGAGACCAACAATTGTATCTTAGATAGCTGCTCGCAAGCGTTTAAGACCTCAGACACTATTCACTAAACTAGTGTGGAGAACATTAGCTTTATGAAATATGTTATGCCAATCAACCTAGATATTCCCTGAGACCATGGTCCTTAGCCTTCAATCCAGTAACTCAATCTCACGAGGTGTTTGGTTCTATCTAACAAGTTTCCGTAACTGTGCCCCATGTGCTCTATTATATATACGAACATATATGGAGCACATAGAAATATGTATGTATAAATGCCCATAGCTATACCTATATATGAATGTGCATGTATTCCCATACACCCTCCCACATATACATAGCATGCATATCTACCTATGTAACCACTTACAAATTTTTGGTTGCTATTAACTGTTGTTGCAGAATTGTATATGTTATAGCATTTACCATAGTTGCTCTTTATTTTTGTATACCTGTGTCTTTACTTTGGTCATGTTGTGCTGACTTCCCCCATATTGTGTATTGCCTTTCTCTTCATCAGAATTAACACCTGTCTGCTATCTAGTAAGTGATTAGTCCTCCCTCCCCCTCCCATCCCTGGTCCATCAAAGAATATTGCTTTCTGTACTATAGGGTCACTATGAGTTAGAATCGATTCGATGGCAGTGGGTTTTAACGGGTGTATAAACCTATTATTATTATTTTTTCAAGTTTTTTTTAATTGTACTTTAGATAAAGGTTTACAGAACAAATAGTTTCTCATTAAACAGTTAGTACATGTGTTGTTTTATGACAATGGTTAATAAACCCACGACATGGCAAGACTGTCCGTACTCAACCTTGGGTTGCCTATTTCCAGCTTTCCTGTCCCCTGCTGCCTTCTAGTCCTTGTGCCTGGACTGTTGTGCCTGATTAGTCTTGTTTTGTTTTATGGGGCTGTCTAATATTTGGCTAAAGGGTGAACCTCAGGAGTGACTTCATTACTGAGCTAAAAGGGTGCCCAGGGGCCATACTCTCGGGGTTTCTCCAGTCTCTGTCAGGCCAGTAAGTCTGGTCTTTTCTTGTGAGTTAGAATTTTGTTCTGTATTTTTCTCCAGCTCTGTCCAGGACCTTCTGTTATGACCTCTGTCAGAGCTGGACACCATCTAGTTGTACTGGACTCAGTCTGCTGGAGGCCGTGGTAGTTGTGGTCCATTAGTTCTTTGGATTAATCTTTCCCTTGTATCTTGTTTTCTTCATTCTCCCTTGCTCCCGAAGGGGTATGACGAATGGAGTATCTTAGACGGCTGTCACATAAACCTATTCTTGACGTTTTAGAAAAGTTGTATCATACAACATTTGTCCTTTTTGATTGACTTATTTCAGCCAGCATAATGTCCTCCAGATTCATCCATGTTATAAGATGTTTCATGGACTCATCATTATTCTTTATCATTTCATATTAATCTATTATAGGTACCTACCACATTTAGTTAATTTGTTCATCTGTTGATGGATACTTAGGTTGTTTCCATCTTTTTGCTACTGTTAATAATGATGCAACGAACATGGGTGTGCATATGTCTATTCGTGTCACTGCTCTTTTGTCTCTAGGATATGTACCTAGGAGTGGGATTGCTGGTGCATATGGTATTTCTATTTCTAGCTTTTTGAGGAAGTGCCATACAGTTTTTCATAGTGGTTGTACCATTTTATAATCCCACCAGCATGTATAAGAGTTCCAATCTCCTCACAACCTCACCAGCATTTGTCATTTTCTGTTCTTTTTTTTGTTTTGTTTTTTTCCTATATTTTATTCTTGTAGGTTAAGTGAAAATTTACAATTCAAGTTACTCTCTCATACAAAAATTTACACATACATTGTTATGTGACCCTAATTGCTCTCCACATACTGTGACAGCACACTCCTCCTTTCCACCCCTGATTTCCTGTGTCCATTAAACCAGCTCCAGACCATCTCTGCCTTCTCTCTCACCTCCAGAGAGAAACTGCCCACTTAGTCTCATGTATCTACTTGA
Source organism: Trichechus manatus latirostris (assembly GCF_000243295.1). Taxonomy (NCBI): domain Eukaryota; kingdom Metazoa; phylum Chordata; class Mammalia; order Sirenia; family Trichechidae; genus Trichechus; species Trichechus manatus. The sequence continues at coordinate 553,852 of NW_004444301.1, read as the reverse complement.
GCTAAGAAGCACACTCTTCACAAGTACCACTTTGTGTCCCACAGTCCAGTCCAATCTTTGTCTGAAGAGTTGGCCTCAGGAATTGTTTTAGTTCTGGGTTGACAGAGAGTCTGGGGGCTATGCTTTCTGGGGTTCCTCCAGTCTCAGTCAGACCATTAAGTCTGGTCTTCTTACTAGAATTTGAGTTCTGCACCACACCTTTCTCCTGCTCCCTCAGGGACTCTCTGTTGTTCCCTGTCAGGGCAGTTATTGGTGGTAGCTGGGCACCATCTAGTTCTCCTCATCTCAGAATGATGCAGTCTCTTGTTTACGTGGCCATTTCTGTCTCTTGGCCTAATACTTTCCTTGTGTCTTTGGTGTTCTTCATTCTCCTTTATTACAGGTGGTTGGGACCAATTCATGCATCCTAGATGGCCACTTGCTAGCTTATAAGACCCCAGACGCCACTCACCAAAG
>NW_004444301.1:535965-548463 GCF_000243295.1 Trichechus manatus latirostris | reverse complement strand
CACTCGTAGGTTATTCTTCTTGATAGAGTCCCACATAATTCTTAGGGTTTCTTCATTTTTTTAAATCCTTTTATCTGATTTTTCCTCATACAACTTGGTGTCAAGTGCTTTATCTTCATTCTCACTAATTCTGACTTTCATTCCCTCAATTCTGCTCCATTGACTTTCTATTGAGTTGTCTATTTCTGAAATTTTATTGTTAATCTTCTGGATTTCTGATTGCTTTCTCTCTGTGGATTCTTGCAGTCTGTTAAATTTGTCATTATGCTCTTCTCTAATCTTCTTAAATTCCCCTATTGCATGTTCTGCATTTTGATTAATTTCCTTACTGATCTCTTGAAGAGTTCTGTATATTAATCTTTTGTATTCTGCCTCCGGTAATTCCAAGAAATTCTCTTCCTCAGGAAAATTTCTAGATTCTATATTTTCGGAGCTTGCTGAAGTCATCATGGATTGCCTTTTTATGTGATTTAATATTGACTATTGTCTCCAAGCCATCAGTAAGTTATTATATTTATTTATTTTATGTTTGCTTACTGTGTCTTAGCTTCTTGTTTTGTTTTGTTTTGATATGCCCAAATAGGCTGCTCATGTGAGCTAACCCAGTCACAGTGCCCCTGAAGCTCCAATGTCCTGCCACTAAGTATGTGAGCCCAGGAATCTTCCCACACCTCCTGTGTGGATTCAGCTCAGGTGTCCAGGTAGTTGACCACCAAGTGTGTGGTGCAGGCTCTCACCTACAGTCTTAGACAGGCATGGGTGATTGATGTAGGCACTTGCATCGAGCTGCAGCAGGGGACTCATGCTGAGCAAGGAAGGGGGCCAATGGCTGTGCCCTAGTGTCCAGGAGGAAAGCATGTTCCTGTTCCCTAGAGCACGTTGGTGGGTGGGTTTTGCAGCCAGACTATGAGCACCCAATGCAGTTGGCTGTAAGGACTGGGAAGAACACTTTATTCTTGGGCCCCGTAGCAGGTGGCTAGCTGGTGTGGGTGGAACCACCAGTCCTCAGGCCCCTGAAGTGGGTACGTGAAGATCCTGCTTAACGGGCAGAGCAGTGTCAAATGTCATGAACCTGCTGCTTCACAGCTGAAAGAGTTGAAGTTAGAGTTCAGATATGTACCCTATTGTACTGCAGTAATGAGGGCCTACACTACTGAAATGGGCCCACACAAGGCTATGCGGGTGGAAAGGCACTCAAAGTCCGGGGATCCCTTATGCCTGTGCCTAGTCAAAGGAGCTATGCCTATCCTGAGTTCCTGGCTTAGGGGAGCCGGCAAATTATTTTTTCCCCCTGTTTGTTAATTTGTTCCCTCTCCAAGGCTGGGAGAATGGCTCCGGGCGTGTGACAGATACTATTTCTGGCCCAGAGGACTCGGCATTTGCTGAAGACAGTCCCAGACCCAGTGCAGAGCAGGGAGCAGGGAGGTAAATGGGAGAGATTTTTTTCTCTAAGGGGGGTGTTTTTGATCCATGTGGTAGGCCAGATGCAAGTACTTGTCTTTTGCCATTTGAGGGCTGCTTCTCACTGGTTCTGGATGGCTGAATAGACTCTCTGCTGCTGGGCCTCTCCTGATGTGGAAAACGCCTCCCGAGTGCCACTGCTCACCTCACCACGCAACCCGAGCTGATCCAGCCTGAATGGCTCCGTCTCCCACCAGGTGAAGTCTGGCAACTCCTCGCTGCTTCTGAACCGTCTCTCCCTCCCCCTGCCACTCAGTCTGATTCCTCAACTTTGCCTTTGATGTTCAGAGCTTCTAGATTGTCATATATAATCAATTCACTTGTGTTTTTGGGTCTTTGTTGTAAGAGGGACCACCAGAAGTGTCTAACTACTCTGCCATCTTGGCCCCACCTACTATTTTCTATTCCATTGATCAGTGCAGTTCTTGCAGGGGTAAGATGGTATCTCATTTTAGTTTTGATTTCTAATGGCTAATGATAATGAGCATCTCTTCATGTGTTTGTTAGTCACCTGAATGTCTTCTTTGATGAAATGTCTGTTCATGTCCTGTGCCCATTTTTTGTTTGGACTGTTTGTCCATTTGTTGTTGAGGTGTTGAATTTTTATATATATTTTAGATATTATTTCCTTGTCAGATATGTCACTGCTAAATACTTTTCCCAGTCTGAAGGTTGTCGTTTTACTCTTTTAGTAAAGTCTTTTGATGAGTATAATAGTTTTTAGGAGATCTCAGTTATCTAGTTTAATTTTTCATTGTTTTTATTGGGTATAAATGAGTCACCAGGGTGCAGAGATGCCATGTAAGGCAGTCCAGATAAATGTGGCAATCATCCGGATCTTTGGATCTTATGTGTAACATCATCACTATTTGGATTATATCACCACTATGGAACCAGTCTAGTGCTTTCCAGGAGCACCCCAATATTTGACTTAGGATCTATCAGAGTGGAGTTCAGTCTGGCATTAGCCATAGTGGTCTTTGGAACGTAACTGCAAAGTCACTGGGAAACTGTGGAGACCATTCTAAAACCAGAATTACAACTTGGGCAGAAGTCACCTCTGTGGTCCTGAATGCTTTAAGCACAGTATTTGAATTATGCAGCCTTATTGTGTTCTTAAGATTAAATCTTCCTCATGAACTATACTAGAAACTTATTCATGAAATTATTGGCTGAAAATTAGTTTCTAACTCCGCTTCCACTGATGCCTACTTTAGTAAGAAATTGAGGTATTTAGGAAAAGGAGAGGAGGTTGGTGGCAACCAAATTTAGGCTAGTTCAGGAACTTTACCATGTTTCAAGAGAGAGACCAGCTGGACAAATGAAGCAGGTTTGGAACTGCTTGCAGGGAGGCTACATGCTACCAGAGTTTAGAGGAATTCGTGAGGAGCTCCATACTAAGTATGGGGGAAAAATACTGTTGAAATGCTTAGAGGAGTGACAACACTTACAGGAAGGGAAGTACCATGACTAAAAATTATTTGGGTACCCACAGTCACAGATGTCTCTTTCCTTACCGTATTGTTTGATCTCCCTAATAAAATTATACAGCAGGGTGAGAATTTCTTAAAGTTTATATCACCTAGCAACAGAGAAATAAAAAGTGCTTCATATGTACTGGGAATAGAGGGGCAGTTGCCAGAGGTCATCCAAAAGGGAGCAGCAGAGCACAGTTTGAAGGACAGAAACAGTGAGATAAGAAACTGCAGGAGTGATTGATAGCCGAGAGTCACTAAACAAATCCATGGTGCCTCATGAATTTTCACAGTAAATTTCGTTTGAGAAGTGGAAGAAAAAGAAGTGAATATGCTGGTTCCCAGTGAAAAACACTGGAGAGGTGGGGCACAAAAATATGTTGCCAAAGAGGATTCTTCACCTCTATTCTCTGGGGCCAGGCTGGAAGCTACTTTGCTTTCTGCATGTTTGTTCTGGTTATAATCAGAGACCTTGTGGTACAAACACCATGGTATTTTGAAAACTATTGTACAGGCAGCACAAATTCAGGACAATCTGAAACTACCCAGGACTTGGTGGGGGAGGAGGGTTGACTCTGGCAGGGAGAGACAAGTAGTGACAGTGTGTACCATGAAAGAAAGAACTTTGCTGATCATCTCATTTTCTGTTTCTGGATGGAGAGGTAAACCCTGGAGATCGGAAGAGATTGATTTTTGATACTGATCTATTTGTTCCCTATCCCCACTTTCAAATTCTCTAGTGCTTAAATTTGCTAGGCGAAGAGGGCAGAATAGAAGTAGATAGCTAGAACCAGGTACCCATTGCAATGGATTATCTGAGAGAAACCCAGCTCAATCCAGAAACAGATGAGGATGGATTTGGGTGAAAATGACAGGAGTATTTAGATGGCACAAATGAATACTGTGTCCTTTTTTGCAGAGATAGACAGAGAATTAACTTTGGGAAAGTGTAACAGAGACAAAATAAAAACAAAAAATCGAAGTCATAAGTAGTCTCAGGCTCCCCAGATCTCCTGCTTTCGGAGCAGGAAGTATATAGTTTGCTTCTCTGGATCTGGACTTTTGTTGTGCCCACCTGGTTAATGGTTGTTGTAAAATGAAAGGACATGAAGATTACCCATGTAGTGTAAAATGAAAGGACCTGAGAATGACTAGATTGATTTATATTACAAAAGGCCTGAGAATGACTACATTTATTTATATTAGAAAGGATCTAGCTCTACTTGCAAAAGAAAATAATAGATTTGCTAGTTATGAATGGAAGAAGGTGGGTGGGGTGCAGACTGAAGAGTCAGTTCAAGCTGAAGATGTTGTGAACAGGTTGGGAAAAAGAGAAGCAAGAGACATTTGGAGGAGCAGGTGCTATGATGAATGGATCTGAGGTGAGATAAGTCTCCGAGAAGTTATTCTGTAGGCAGATGCATGTAATGTTATTCACCCCTTGAAATTTCTAGATATTATATCAAGGCTTCGTCACAGTTGCTTTGGTTGTTAACATAGTGCTAAGACTGGCCACAGGTGGTAGGTTTTATTTGGGTTACACTATTATCTGGAAGGCAGTACACCTGTAGGAGGAACATGTTTTTATAAACAACTAACATGAAATGTTATTTTTAACGTGGCTATAAAAAGTAACAATAACTAAAATGAGTGTTAAGGAGGGGAAGTTTGAGGAGGGAGGGGAAGAGGATTACTTAAACAAGTAACATTTGTGGAGAGCCTTTAAAAAAGATAGAACATCATCATGTTCCTATTTTTCTGATATTATCTGTAATCATAAACTTACTGCAAAGTATCATGCTGTTGTTACACGTCTGTACCCTCAGTGGGTGTGGCAATACATATCTTCCTGATGATTTGCACCTCTCTGCCACTGCAGATGGAGCCTGACTAGTCTGGATACTACTAAAAAGTTCACTAACTTTTAAGCTTAGTTGTCAGGGGTCAAGTCAAGAATAGGTTCTTTACATCATCCTCATAAAATGGACAGGCACTAATAATATTGGGTAGTAAAACTGCAGAAATTCCACTGGTGAAAATAAACAGTAAAATGCAACCAGATAGCTATCCTCAATTTCCCTTGAAGGCTCATGAGTTAGGTGAAATTATTGGCACAAACTATTGATTTAAAACACCAAACGGCATTACATGACCGTACACTAAAAGCTACCCACAATCAAATATGAATACAGACGAAAATAACGAAAAATGAATTTGCCAGTTAATTAAAATATGGACTCACATTAAAAATAGAGTATTTGCTTTTGCCACAAATGCTTGAGTGAGAATATGCAGTTAAAAGCAAATGCACAAAATGAGCTTAAAAAAATTCAAGAACAATATAAATTAAGTTATATTAATAAATATTAATTAACTTATATTAATAATTATATTAATATTTTCAATAAATCAGGAAAGGTGTGCATCAGGGTTGTATCCTTTTGCCATACTTATTCAATCTGCATGCTGAGCAAATAATCTGAGAAGCTGGACAATATAAAGAAGAACGCATCATCAGGGTTGGAGGAAGACTCATTAACAACCCGCACTATGCAGATGACATAACTTTGCTTGCTGAAAGTGAAGAGAACTTGAAGCAAAAACCAACATCATGATAAATGGAGAAAATATTGGAGTTGTAAAGGATTTCATTTTACTTGGATCCATAATCAATGCCCGTAGAAGCAGCAGTCAAGAAATCAAACAACAAATTGCACTGGGAAAATCTGATGCAAAAGACCTCTTTAAAGTGTTAAAAAGCAAAGATGTCATCTTGAGGACTAAGGTGCGCCTGACCCAAGCAATGGTATTTTCAATCTCCTTATATGCATGCAAAAGCTGGACAAGGAATAAGGAAGACTGAAGAAGAACTGATGCCTTTCAATTATTGTGCTGGTGAAGAATATTGAATATACCATTGACTGCTGGAAAGAACAAAAAAATCTGTCTTGGAAGAAGTAAAGCCAGAGTGCTCCTTAGAAGTGAGAATGGTGAGACTTCGTCTCTAATACCTTGGACATGTTATCAGGAGGGACTAGTCCCTGGAGAAAGACATCATGCTTGGTAGATGATCAGCGAAAAAGAGGAAGACCCTCAATGAGATGGATTGACACATTGGCTGCAATGATGGGCTCAAACACAGTGACAATTATGAGGATGATGCTGGATCGGGAAGTGTTTCATTCTGTTGTACATGGGGTCATTATGAGTCAGAACTGACTCAACAGCACCTGACAACAACATACTTTAATTTCCTATTGGATATCTATATGGATGTCAAATATTTAGTTGCATAGACAAGTCTGGAATTCAGGGAAGTGATCCAATCTAGATATGCATTTTTTTTCAGTTACTTCTGTCTAGATTGCATTTATATCTATGAAACAGGTTGGGATCGCCAAGGAAGTAAGTACAGATAGGAAATATTGCAGAACCCACATGAATGATCCATTCAACACCCTGGTCTCTCAGTCCCTTGACTTGTCAGTTTCAATGAGTGCCATTCCCTCTACTTCCATCACCCATGTCTATGACTACAACCTGCATCTTATTAACACCTGGAAATGTTTTGGTCCTGAAATGTTTAAATCAAGCTTTTCAGTCTTTCTCTGTAATCTTCTATCCTCTTCTTTTTACACCTACTGCATCTGTTTTTCAAGTATTTTGAGATAGTGGCATCCTCTGCTGTCTCATCAATTCCTTCCTCTCTTCACTGCCATTCCTATTCAGCTTAGAGTTTTTGACACTTTTGCTAGTGTTCTCAATTATCTTGTCACACTAGCTTTTCCGATCAATAGCCTGGCAGAACACCAGCCTAAAACTGCAATGACTGTAGGCTTTCTCTCCTTCCACACCTAAGGTATAGAGCACTGCTGGAGGAAAAAGAAAATACACCTTTGAGTAGTTTAGAACCACTACAAATTCACGGTCTCTACCCACAACTGGACCCCCTAGCACTTCCCACCAATTCATCTATGGTTTATATAATTCATAATGGCTGTAAAAAAGCTTTTCCATATTCCTGAACTATCTTATCCCAACATCTTATCCCCTGCCACTCACAGCTAATTAGCTCCCTTTTACTTCATGGGGATAATAGAAGCCATCAAATGAAAATTGTCTCAACTTTTTAAGACCTGCCTACAAATATGTTTGCATCAGTACTCATTCTTTCTTTCTACTGCTGTTTCACATTTGAAGAGACATTGTTCCTGTTATACAACCAGGCCCTGGAATCTATCCTTTTCTGTCTCGTCCAAAGCTCAATTCTCTCATCCAAAGCTTAAGTTCTCCCTCTACACGTGCTCTCAATAATATTTCCGAAACCCAAATCAAACCCACTGCTATCAAGTTGATTCTGGCTCATAGCAAACATATAGGATAGAGTAGAACTGCCTCATGGGGTTTCCAAAGCTATAATCTTTACGGAAGCTGACTGCCACTTCTTTCTCCGGTAGAGGAGCTGTTCCATTCAAACAGCTGAACTTCCGGTTAGCAAACAAGCTCTTAACTACTGCGCCAGGCTCCTTCAATAATATTTAAACACACTCAAATTTTCTTTCCTTAAAATAATTGTTTCTCAACCTCGTATCTTATACCAACTATTGCCCCCTCTCATTTCCTTCATAATCAAACTCAGAAGAGTTTTCTGTAGCTACTGAATCCAATTCATCAAAAACAGAAAAAAAGATTGAAGTGGTCAATGATTTTATTTTACTTGGATCCACAATCAACACCCATGAAAGCAGCAGTCAAGAAATCAAAGGACACATTACATTGGGCAAATGTGCTGCAAAAGTTCTCTTTGAAGTGTTAAAAAGCAAAAATGTCACTTTAAGGACTAAGGTGCCCCTGATCCAAGCCATGGTGTTTTCAATTTCCTCCTATGCCTGCGAAATGAATAAGGAAGACCAAAGAACTGAGGCCTTTTAATTATGGTGTTGGCGAAGAATATTGAATATACCATGGACTGCCAAAAGAATGAATAAACCTGTCTTGGAAGAAGTACAACCAGAATGCTGCTTAGAAGCAAGAATGGCGAGACTTTGTCTCACATACTTGGACATGTTATCAGGAAGCATCAGTCCCTGGAGAAGGACATCATGCTCGGTAAAGTAGAGGGTCAAAGAAAAAGAGGGAGACCCTCAATTAGATGGATTGGCACAGTGGCTGCAACAATGGGCTCAAGCATAACAACGATCATGAGGATGGTGCAGGAGACCAGGCAGTGTTTCGTCCTGTTGTACATAGTGTCGCTTGAGTCAGAACTGACTTGATGGCACCTAACAACAAGAACTGAATCCAATTCTTTATCTTCCACTCAATCATTCAGGCCACTTGAAACTTGATTTTGCCCAGATTACTCCACTAAAATTACTCTCACCTGGATCACTATTAATCTTCTTGTTGCTAAATACAGTGGACACTCTGTTCTTCTTGGATTCTCTGCATCTTGAAACTATGACACTTCCGCCAGAACTCTGTTAACCTTGGCATTTATGATTCCTTACCTTGCTGAGGAAACCCTGGTGGCATAGTGGTTAAGAGCTATGGCTGCTAATCAAAAGGTTGGCAGTTCAAATCCACCATATGGGGCAGTTCTACCCTGTCCTATAGGGTCACTATGAGTCAGAATCGACTCGTCGGCAACGGTTTTTTTTTTTTTTTTTTTACCTTGCTGAATTCCTACCCTGTAGTCATCTGCGTTTTGTCTTTTTAGGGGCATAATATGCCTCTGATCTTCCTTTTTTCCTCTGATCTTTCCTTAGATGCATTTCTTCTTGTGGGTTTTATTCTGAACTTCTCTTATCTTCTCACTCTGAATACATTTTTTGGGAGGTAATTTCATCAATGCCAGTACTTTCAACTAACTGTTCTACTATCCAAATCAATGGCTTTAAGTGAGATCTCACCCTTAAATTCCAATCTCATTCATATATTCCCAACCCAAGCAGCTCAATTTTAATGTGTCCAAAACTGTAGTCAACATTCCTTCTCCTTCCATGAACGGTATCTTGATCTGACCAATTGCCAAACCAGAAAATTGAAACGTCAGCCTTGACTTCTCAGTCGATTGCATCCTCATTTCTCCAAACAACCACCTATTCTTGTGAATTCATTATGTTCTTACTATCTCATGAATCAGTCCATTCCTCTCCATTCTCACTGCCCTTCTATTGGACCATATTCATCATTTAGTATTTTATTCAACAAAATGTTGAGTTCTTCCTGAGATATTGCTCTTAATTAGCTTTATAATACAGTGGGATAGGCAAAAAGAAAAGCCTTCATTATCGTCTTCATCATCTCTCCTTTGGATGACTGCAAGAGTCTTTTCACTGGTCTCCTTGCTCTAGCCTTTCCTCTAATTCAGTCTCCAACTCTCCAAGAAAATGTTTCTAAAGGAGAGATCTGATTAAATGACTCTCCTGTTTAACGACTGCAATGGTTCTTTATGATCTTTAGAATAGAGTGCAAATTCCTTCCATGAAACTCCTCATGTTCTTGTCCCAGCTTAACCCTCCAGCCTTCCATCTCACTGCTAACTCCCATCCCCAGGCTTATTTCATCCTCCAGCCATACTGGTGTTCTCTCACTCTCTAGCCTATGCAGATGCTGTTTCTTCTGCTTAAAATACTATGTCCGTTTCTCCTCATTTGGCTGGCTTCAACTCATTCTACGAGGTAGACATTATCCCCTTCTATTTATCTTCCTTGATTCTACAGTTCCTTCCTATCCTCACTGATTGGATTATGTGACCCTCTTATTTGCTTCCATCTCATCCTGTGTTTACCTTGTATTGTAATTGTTTTTTTACCAGCCTGTTTATCCTACTATATTGTAAGATTTTGAAATAAGGAACTGTGTATTGTTTACTACTGTGTTTCCAAGACCCAACCAAATACCTAGCACATAGTATACACTCAAATATCTACTGAATTCTGAATATATGAATAGGAGAATGAAAGGAAGTAATAAAGCAATGTGAGGTTTAGACTGAAAGAAATTAAATCAGAATTATAACATTTAGATTCATATTTTTTTATTCCTTTACCTTTAGAAGGAACTGAGTAGAACATTGACTTTTTTGAATAATCAAGTTAATCAGTTTGAGGGACTTTTAATATTTTAAGACCATTTATAATTTGAAAAAAACATATAACCTGGTCTAAACAGCACTCTCAGGAAACTGAATTTGTTTTAAATTCTGTGGTGTGTTTGCCCAATTTGCTAAGAACCATCAAGAAGACCATTAAAAGGAGAACAGAAAGTACAAAAATAAGAAATGTACAATTCTGGTTCCTCACTGGAGAAAATAAAAAATAGAGCTGTTCAGGACAGTGTGTACATCAAGCCCAAGGATATGAATTAGATGAATACTCATTTATTTACCACACTCTGAAAATAAAGAGGACATTAACATTTAGAAGAAAAGAAACTTAGAACAATTAAAATCCTAAATTCTATAGGAATCAAATTTGTAGATCTTATTACTCCAAGGTAACAACTAGAAAGGAAGACAAAAAAAGGATCACCAAATAGCCTCAGTAGCATTCTTGCTATAATTTATGGGTGAGGCAATGAAGATGACTTAATTTAAACCTTGATAATAGCACTCTGTGAAACATCAAGACACTTTTCTACATTTGATCAATGAATATTACAATGCAATAAGTTCAAGAATGTATTTTGTGTAGTTTAGAGCTTGGCCCACATTACTCCTTATATGGTTTTGTCCTACTGGCCCTTAAAAAAAGTCAGAAATTATAAGAAAGTAAATAGCTCGTTGATAATCACAATTTTTTTCCTTTTTTTATTGTTGCAGTTTAAGTGAAAGTTTACATTTCAAATTAATCTCTTTTACAAAAATTTATACATACATTGTTATGTGACCCTAATTGCTCTCTCTATATTGTGACAGCACACTCCTCCTTTCCACCTCTGATTTCCTATGTCCATTCAATCAGCTCCTAACCCTCTCTGCCTTCTCATCTCACCTCCAGACAAAAGCTGCCCATTTAGTCTCATGTATCTACTTGAGCTAAGAAGCACACTCTTCACGACTATCATTTTATGTCCCACAGTCCAGTCCAATCTTTCTCTGAAGAGTTGGACTCAGAAATTGTTTTAGTTCTGGGCTGACAGAGTCCAGGGGCCATGCTTTATGGGGTTCCTCCAGTCTCAGACCACTGAGTCTGGTCTTTTCACTAGAGTTTGAGTTCTGCACCCCACCGTTCTCCTGCTCCATCTGGGACTCTCTGTTGTGTTCCCTGTCAGGGCAGTCATTGGTGGTAGCCAGGCACCATCTAGTTCTTTTGGTCTCAGGCTGATGAAGTCTCTGGTTTACGTGGCTCTTTCTGCCTCTTGGGCTAATACTGTCCTTGTGTCTTTGGTGTTCTTCATTCTCCTTTACTACAGGTGGTTGGGACCAACTTATGCATCTTAGATGGCCACTTGCTAACTTTTAAGACCCCAGACACCACTCACCAAAGTGGGATGCAGAACATTTTCTTAATAAACTTTGTTATGCCTAATTGACCTAGATGTCCCCTGAAAGCATGGTCCCCAGACCCCTGCCCCTGCTCCTCTGTCCCTCGAAGTGTTTCGTTGTATTCAGGAAACTTCTTAGCTTTGGTTTAGTCCAGTTGTACTGACTTCCCCTGTAGTGTGTGCTGTCCTTCCCTTCACCTAAAAAAATTCCTGTCTACTATCTAGTTAGTGAATAACCTTTACCCTCCCTCCCCACCCTCATAACCATCAAAGAATGTTTTTGTCTGTATTTAAACCTTTTCTTGAGTTCTTATAATAGTGGTCTTATACAATATTTGTCCTTCTGTGACTCACTAAATTCACTCAGCATAATGCCCTCCAGATTCCTCCATGTTATAAGATGTTTCACAGATTCATCATTGCTCTTTATCGTTGCATAGTATTCCATTGTGTGAATATACCATAATTTGTTTATCCATTCATCTGTTGATGGGCACCTAGGTTGTTTCCATCTTTTTGCTACTGTGAACAGTGCTGCAATGAACATTGGTGTGCATATATCTATTCATGTGATGGTTCTTATTTCTCTAGGATATATTCCAAGAAGTGGGATAGCTGGATCGTATGGTACTTCTATTTCTAGCTTTTTAAGGAAGCGTCAAATTGATTTCCAAAGTGGTTGTACTGTTTTACATTCCCACCGACAGTGTATGTGTTCCAGTCTCTCCACAACCTCTCCAGCATTTATTATTTTGTGTTTTTTGGATTACTGCAAGCCTTTTTGGGGTGAGATGGTATCTCATTGTAGTTGTGATTTGCATTTCTCTAATGGCTAATGATCATGAGCATTTCTTCATGTGTCTGTTAGCCGCCTGAATGTCTTCTCTGGTGAAGTACCTGTTCATATCCTTTGCCCATTTTTTCATTGGGTTATTTGGCTTTTTCTTGTTGAGGTTTTGCAGTATCTTGTAGATTTTAGAGATTAGACACTGATCGGATTTGTCATAGCCAAATTTTTTTTCCCAGTCTGTAGGTTGTGTTTTGACTCTTTTGATGAAGTCTTCTGATGAGC
>NW_004444301.1:533338-535865 GCF_000243295.1 Trichechus manatus latirostris | reverse complement strand
GGTAGGGGTCTTGTTTCAGTTTTTTGCAGATGGATATCCAGTTATGCCAGCACCATTTGTTAAAGAGACTGTCTTTTCCCCAGTTAACAGACTTTGGGCCTTTGTCAAATATCAGATCCTCATAGGTGGATGAATTTATGTCTGGATTCTCAATTCTGTTCCATTGGTCTATGTATCCATTGTTGTACCAGAACCAGGCTGTTTGACTATCGTGGTGGTATAATAGGTTCTAAAATCAGGTAGTGTGAGGCCTCCCACTTTGTTCTTCTTCTTGAATAATGCTTTACTTATCTGGGGCCTCTTCCCTTTCCATACAAAGTTGGTGATTTGTTTTTCCATCTTATTAAAAAATGCTGGTGGAATTTGGATCGAGACTGCATGGTATCTGTAGATCACTTTGAGTAGAATTGACATTTTCACAATGTTGCGTCTTCCTTTCTATGAGCAAGGGATGTTTTTTCACTTATGCAGGTATCTTTTGTTTTCTTGCAGTAGTGTCTTGTGGTTTTCATTGTATAGGTCTTTTATGTCTCTGATTAGATTTATTCCTAAATACTTTATCTTCTTGGATGATAATCAGAATTTTTTAAAAAGAAAATTATAGCAGGAAATCCCCCTAATTGTGTATATTAGTCTGCTTGGGTCCATATCACTAAATTTAAATTTTGTGGTCAAGCTGAGCTACTAAATGTCACCTGTAGACCTAGACCTAGCCTGCATTTGAAGACTAATCCTTGCCAGACAAGGGGGTTGACCAACACGTCTATGCCACTGGCTCACGAGCTCAGTAAGGCACCGTGACTTCTCACACTGTTGCTGCTAAACTGACCTGCACATCTATGGCTCTCCAAACACTGGAGTTCATGCTTTGTCCTCTAATTCTTCAGTATTCAAAGTCCTCTTGGCTATCTGAGGCTGACTTGCTGATCTCTCACTCTGGCCTTCCCAAAGGTTAGCCTACCATTTGATCACCTAGGATGCCCCTGATACCTGACAGTGCCCAATTTTTTCACATGTTAATACTGCTCATATTTAAAGTTTAAAACAGTATGGCAAGTTGTGTATATAAAAAGATCACTATGTAACTTAGTAGTGATATTTTACCATTTAGATTTCAATGATCTAGTTTTTTTTCCCTTTATTTTTCTAAATAAATGTATGCTATGTTATTACACAGGAGGCTAATTTGTGATCCAGTTTTTGTGACTGGGAAACACATGTAGAATATAGAACACCTTTTTATATAATTCTTCGAGGACAATTTTAAGTTTATATTTAACATATATTATTTTTCCCAATGAGAGATGAATTCATTTTTCAAAAATAATGTATTTAGAAAAATCTGACAGTTCTATTTGCCATAGCAGTTAATTTCCAGTTTCTGAATTAGAAAAACATGCCTCTGAAGTCCTTTTTAAAAGAAAGTCATTCTAAAACTTCTTGAATTGTCCCCCAAAATCATGAATGAATAATTCTCTCTTTCAATATTAGCACTGAAACTGACACGACTTGACTTTTCATAAAACCTATTTAATATGTATTAATAAAAATATTAGGGCAAACTAGATTACTAGAGTTTTTAAAATTTATTCTCACCAGATATACAAATTTATTTATAATGACATTCACAAATTTGACACATAACTTTTCATATACACCTTATTACTATTGAAATAATACAAACCTCACTTTTTTCTAATACTTCAGAAATTATTCTTATGTGTATCCATAGCAAAATCTATAATTTTTAAATATATCATTTACATGTAAAGATGTCTCTTCGAGATTTCTACTATACTGGAAAAGAAATTACCCCACAGCTATGCATCTTTGTGAGAGACTATTCATTTAGCATGTTATGTATTCTGTTCGATAAATGAAAAATTACAGGACCTTGGATTTCTTGCTAATGAAATTTTATTATAGATTCAGTTTAGTAGTACCCTGTAAACATTTCCGCAAAAGACATAATTTTAGAAATGCATGGTGGTATTTTTATGATCTATTATAAAGAATTTTTTTTAAAGAAAGAAAAAATAATATAAAACTTCAAATGGATTTAGGTTATATATAATTTAATCTGACTTTCAGTGTTCTACCTTGAGGGTGAAAACAATAACTCCACTCAAAGTCTTATTTTTAAATTTGACTGACAATACCCTAGATACTATTGCCATTTCACTTTCCTACTTAGACTGCTTTATATAAGCTTTATTCAGGGCTAAAGAAAATGAATTTATCATATAGTTCCTGGTAATATGCTCCAGAAAGCTCTTTAACAGTGAGAGATACTGAATTAATGTGTACTGATGACCCCCCAATTGCCTAAGATTTTATGTATTCTGAAATTTCCATTGATGTTTTCCACTCCCTAAAAACTTATAAAATGAGCACAATCGTTGAACATTAGAAAATGTTGACTATATAAAATGACCATCATCACAATATGGCATGGCCAAGAGAGAACTCCTATCTTTATCCTGCAAATACGTCTAAAGGAAAAAATGCCTGTGTATATATATATATA
>NW_004444301.1:503614-533238 GCF_000243295.1 Trichechus manatus latirostris | reverse complement strand
ATTCTAAGTGAGTTAGCAGTTCAAACCCACCCAGCAGCTTCGTGGAAGAAAGACCTGGCAATCTATTTCTGTAAATTTTACAGCCTAGAAAACCCTATGGAGCAGTTCTACTCTGTCACGTGAGGTTGCTATGAGTCAAAACCGACTTGACGGCACCTAACAACAACATACTTGATGTCTATTTACTTATAGCTAAAGGAAATGAAGTTGATGAAGTTTGCCCTCGAGATGTCATTTTTCCTTTCTGTGTCCTTTTTTCCTCTACAAGAGGTTTCTTCCAATAACTAGGTCTCATTCCCACTCAAATCTTTTGATGTTTGAAAATATGCCTTCCTTAAAGGAGAGATGATTAATTTAAGATTTAAACAATGGATAAAAACTCTATCACCACATGCAGAAGAGAGGTTTTTACTTTTGTTTTGAACAAGGAACAAATCCTTTAAAATATAACTAATCTCTAACTGTAAAATTCTTCCAGGAATCAGTAAAAAGATGAGGAAAGTATTTTGAAAAAAAAATGGATTTACCATTCCAATAAAATTTGAATGCTATGTACAAGCATTGTACAAGGCAGCAGGGCTAAATTACATCACACAAACAGTCACCTACACTACTTAAGTATAGAGCTGGTCATAAATCCTGTCACAAAATACTTGCTGGGTAGACTCACATTCATTTTGCATTATGCAATATAACAGGTTCAGGGAATAAATATATGCAGTTACCTGAAGCCAATACATTGTTCCCACATAAATTCAGATGATGAAAAAACAAAACAAAACTGCAATATATTGTTTAGCCCTAATTAAGGAGCAACTTGAAGAAGATTAGACAACATCATGAGACACACATGAGACAGGAGGAAGATACAACAGAAAGTTGCCTTTTAAACACCTCACTGTTGTTTAAGGGTCAACACATAGGACCATAGCTTTTCAAACAACATAAACCTTCAGCTTTCTTGTACTTATAGTTGACTATAGAGTTGTTATGAGTTGGGATCGACTTGACGGCAATGGATTTGGTTTGATTTTGGTTTAGGTAAAGTACAACTGAAAATGGATAGCATTGGGCTCTGTGTGTTGCTCATTAAATCTCACAATGCTATGTGAAAAGCAAGCGGTGATAAAAATTTATGTATTCACTATTTGTTGAAATTGAATCCATTTTATTGCTTTAGATATATACCACGAACTCATGTTTGCACTTCAAGCATGAAGTCAAAAGATATATTATCTTAATCAATGTTCTCTGAAATCAGACATCATCACGGAAGGGATTATAATGTTCTAAAACTACAATAATAATCTCTTATTATTGCATAAAACCAATAATGTTTTAAAACTGCAGACTACTTTTTTCTAATTTTCTAAAAGTGTCCTGAGTTACATAATAAAAAGAAAAACAGCGATACCAAAAATCTATACTGTTGACATCATGGGCATAATTTCTTTCAGTAACTAGAAAATGTATTGCTCCCCAAATCGTACACTCATATTTAGAATAGTAAACTCTCAAGTTCCGAAAGTTTTAACTTTTGTTGTAGCCATTAGTAAGACATAAAGTACTGACATATTCTGGTGAAGCTTTTATTTTTATTCTTAGTGCCAACAAGTACAGATGAATTTTATGAATTTATTAAAACTTTTTAAAACACCAAAGTATACCTCAAAGCAATTTTACACTTTTGTATTAGTTACCACAATAGCTATATTTCAAAACAGTACTCATGTACAACAAATAGTATACCAGTAACTGATGATCTGGTGTGTATAAAATTCCATTTGTCAATAGTTAAATTTAATGAAGAATCTAACTTACCGGTGGATCAGCCCCCTTAGAACCAGTCAGACCTCCTGTTAGGGATTCGATATCCTGAAAAGGGGAGAGGTGTGGATTGTAAAATGCTACTCAACAGCATGGAGAATTCCCCAGTCCCACAGTGTAATATATCCTTCAGCTTCAAAGTTAGGGAATTTCAGCTACTATTTTTTTAAACAATCTTGCACATTGTAATGATAAATAAATCGCGATGCTTGTATCTAAAAATCTAAATATTTCCCCATCTTTGAACACTCTGTAAAAAGGAAACACATCAACAGACTAATAATATTTGAAATATGCTCTAGATGGGAAAGCAGATATTTAGTTCTCTAAGGAGCTTAAGTGAGGGCAGAACATAAAAAGAAAATTTAATAAAAATGAAATTTAAAGTGTTGTTTTCAAGAATACTAATCCCATGGAAAATACTTAACCTACAGAAAAGCTTAATTATCTATGATCCATTATATTACTCCGAATAAAAAATGAAAATATAAAGAAATGTAGATTGATTAGCTATTTCTTTACAAAGATCAGTTCCAAATCTCCAATCAGTAACCACAGGAGATCATGCCTGAATCATGGCTATAGTGGTCAAAGGTCTCACAGATGGTGAAAAGGGTGATGTTACGAACAGCTAAAGAGCATGTGACCTGTGTATAGAGACAACTACAACTCAGCTTTAGCCAGTTTTTGGTATCCAGGAGTTTGGTTCTAAGGTTACAAATCATATGACTTTTTAAAGAAAAGCTAGAATTCCAGATTTTTAAGTAAAAGCTCCCAGGTTTTAAATGTTTGCATCTTATTTAATTTTTAATACTCATTCCACCCCCCCCTCCCCCATCCTCAAATGAGAAAAACTGTCTGGGGCTGGGATTCTGTTCAAAGTCTGCTGGATAGGATCTTTGGGCTACACTGAAGAGTTATTCTATTTTTTGGAAAGGCTCTTTCTTCTCATCCTGGTCACTTCTTGTCTGTTGGCATCCAGTTGGAAGGATAGGGATAAAGAATGTAGAGAAAGGTGGCTGCTGTAAGAAATCAAAGTCAAAAGAAACCTTAGTAAAAATTGAAGTGAAAGAAAATTAAATACCTGTGATCAGAGAAACAGCCAATACCTTGGTCTATCATTAAAAGGTCTTAGGCTACTAATTTGCTTGAGACTTATTCACATCATTATTACCCTGGTATTTCAACAACAGGAACTCTTAACACAAGATGGAGCTAAAATGAGCAAGTGAAGGAAACATTAAAGTCAAGGTAGGGGAAAGAGAAGGGACAGTGTGATCAAAGTTTTCATCTGAAGAAGCTGACTTTGAACAGGTTTTTAATGAGTGATAAATTTCATCATGCCTATCTTAATAAGACAAAGCAACCACCAGAAATACTTTCCAATAAAAATATAACATTTTTAAAAGTTCTATTATGAGAATTTATTGCTAACATAGATATACTGTTTCAATTTTCAATTTTTTTTAACTTTAAACTTTTCATGATAGTCACAGTCTTAAGACAAATAAAGCAAAAAGTAATTTAAAAGATGAAAGTGAAAACGTATTGGTGTCTCTGGTTTTTAACATATTGAACTAAAGACAAATTAACTATGAATTCATGGCTCTAAACAGAGCTCAGGTGTATACTCTTATTCCTTTTGTTCATTCAATTGTAAAACATTTTGAGCTTGTATTCCATTTTGAGTACAAATTGAAAAAGAGTGTTCTACTTGGACAGAGGCCAAATTTAAATGTGACTTATCACTTGATGCAAAGACATTTTTCAGACGTGTGAATAATAAACATAAGTATGCATAAATGGGAAACCCCGGTGGCGTAGTGGTTAGGAGCTATGGCTGCTAACCAAAAGTTGGGCAGTTTGAATCAACCAGGTGCTCCTCGGAAACCCTGTGGGGCAGTCCTACTCTATCCTATAGGGTCACTCTGAGTCAGAATCGACTTGAAGGGAATGGGCTTGGTTTTTTTTTTAATCCATAAATGAATTTATACTGTAAAATTAATAAGTGAAATAAGTAAATCCTTTGAGGAATTCCGAGTATATGCATTGCTATATAGCTCTCAAATGATAACTGAAAGTGAGTCAAGATTTTTGATGATTGTTAAGTGTCTTATCTTACAAAATATAAGTGAAATCTTTAACAAACTTATCTATCTTATTATTTAAATGTCATTTTATATAGGCAAAAAGAAAAGGGGACATAAAAAAATAAAACCATTGACTTCGTAGGAAGGTATTTTTTAAATTACTACTGTAATAAGGTTATTAGTTTGATTAAAGCATTCAAAACTATAATTTTTGATTACAGAATTAATTCAACTATGTTGTATACCAAGTACAAATAACCATTTAGACTTAATAACTAATAAGAATAGCAAGCACTTACCAGACTTTGACTATGTGGTTTATACATATTGTCTCTTACATCAAGCTTTTAAAGTTAGTTAGTTATTTTCTAACTTAAGAGGCTAAATAGTTTATATAACTTACCAATCTCATACAGCTATTAAATAGTGGAGACACAAACATATTTGTGTGACTCCAAAATTTGTGTCTTTTAATCTTATTTGTAGAATAATGCCTTTATTATAGCACCCTGATGATCTTGCACATATTCACACTGGTGACATAGGCAAGGCTAAACCACAGGCTGACATAAATCTTGTCGTAAAGACTGATAGCCTTGTGAGAAGCCGTCATAGGGCTGATTTTCATTTACTTCCCTGGCTCCAGTGATGCATGGGACTTTCCACCTCTACCCTCCCTATAACCCCCTACTGGCCAGGGTCCATCTGCAGACAATAAAACCGCTTAGGTGTAGTATGAAACTGGTTTTTCCTGACAGAGTAACCCACCACTCATGCTATCTGTTTCTGATCCTTCTGTGGAACTAGGGACCAAGGCCTGACTCCAGTGGGGCAAGTGAGGTAACTAGGGTGTAAGATTTAAGATGACTCACTCTCAGGGTTATGCAAATGTTGATCTTGTACTTGCATGGTCCTGAGAGTGACTGCCTCCTTGAATTTTGTGCTCTAGGTGCCTCACTCTAAAGAGATGAGCAAGTGTAAGGTCTGTACTAGTACAAATCTGGCAGTGAGTAACTTAAATTTTTATTCTAAGCATCTCATTTATCTCACCCTAGTCCCAGCCCTTCTAGTGATGTGGGGAGTTGACACTATGCTGACCTTGTTAATGCTGTCTAAGTAATAAACTCCTTAAATCCATTTGGGCTCATTGTCTTCTCACCAGTCAAATCTATAGAAGTGTGGCAAGCCAACCTAGCAGCTTTGATCATTCTGTTGCTTAGGGACTTCTTGCTGCTTGACACCAGTATTACACATCCTCTATTATATGGATTACTGTCATCTACACAAAACAAAATGAACTCGGATATATTAATTATATAATAAATTTCTTAAAAAAAAATTGAGGTAATGAAAGTTTCACTTCCCTCTTCAAGGCCTGAAATACCTAACGGAGGTTTTTAAGAAGTTCTTCACAAAAGCTGTGTAGAGACAGTTCATTTTAAAATTGAAAGGCTCTACTCCCGGATTGAAAACCTGGTAAGCCAAGGCTGGCCCATGAATCAGAAGTCTGAGGCTTTCAAAGGATGAGCTCCAGGTGGAGTGAGGTGACTAATGTCGGAGCTCTAAGCAGAATAACACTTGACAGCAGCCCATGACATGGGTATCACCTCAGCATAGGTTTAGACTAAGCTTCACATCATGTTGCATTGGTGTAGTTGGTTGCCCAGTTGTCCTGTTTTCAGTCACTGCTCCAAGAGTTGACATATTTGCTTTTGATTGACACTGAATGGTGGAGCTATAGGGACTAATAACGTGGTTTCCAGTGCAAGTCATTAAAGTCAGACGTAGAAAGTCCTCCTTTTTCTTCGTGGAGGTGGGAAAAAGGAGAAGAGAATATTAGAATTTGAGGTTTCTCTCAGAGCAATTGCTGGATCCTTATTTTTATCCCTGAAGAATAGGATGCCAGTTAAGGTCCAATAAAAGAAGAAAAAAAGCATTGTTTATAAATCACTGAGTTTCTATTTATGGTGACAAAAATTTGGCAATGAATATTGGTGACTGTTGTACGACATAATTGATATAATTGGTCCCACTGAATTATGCATGTCGAAAATGTTGAATTAGCAAATGTTGTGTTATCTATACTTTTACAACAATATAAAAATTATTTTTAAAGATGACAAAAATAGTTTGGGTATAAAATACAAAAAGAATGAAGAAAATAAAAGTCTAAATACGTTGAATCTAATATTGCATATCCAACAAGACACAGAATATCTTAAAACATAATAGCTACATTTAATGTTAATATCAAGTTTTAATGATTCAAAAATTCAATTTAGATTATATGAAAATACTTAAAACTTTATAATAATTGTTATCAATTATGGCTTCTACTTCTGAAAAATCAGCCGTTGAAAACCCTATGGAGCACAGTTCTACTATGACATACATAAGGTCACCATGAGTCAGAGTCGACTCCACAGCAACTGGTAACTGGTATAGCTATTTTAAAATTTCAGATTTATTCATATCTGTAACTTAGCACAACTGTAGAAAATCTTTGGGGAAAGTTACCATATTTCAAAATAATGTATATTTTAGTACATTAAGCAATCTACCAAAACACGTATCAGCCAATGAAATCAATATGAAATAATAAAACACAAATCTCTTTTATCTTAATTGAATAATTATATTTAAAATTGGTTTTGAAGTCTTGAAAAACATTCAATGTTTATATTTGTAGAGGAGCTTGCAAAATTCATTATCTTCCCAATACAAAAACTAAGCATTTCTCTCATCCCCTTTATAGAGAAACTTCCCAAAGGATTCCTCATCGCCCACTCTCTCGACACAGGTTCTTGTTCCCACCACATCACTGAAACTTTCTTATCAAGGTTGCCAATGTCCTCCTGGATGATAATTCCATTTTTCAATGTTCTGTCTTCATTTTTCTTGATCTCTAAGCAACACCTGGCACAGCTGAAGACTCCATCTCCTTGAAATACTTTTTTTCTCTTTGTTTTCATTTACTTTCATCTTCTATATGATTTAAGTTAGTACCATGACTTTAAATCCTATATATGCTGATGACTTCCTGATTTATATCTTCAGCCTCAACTCATCCTCTGAGATCCAAATGTTGTATATAACTACCTACTCAGAATCTCCATGCGGATGTTACTTCATTCATCTAAAACTTAATAATGTGAAATCAAACTTAATAATGTGAAATCAAACTCCTGATTTCCACCTCAATTCCTGCCCCTAGGTCCCTTTTCCAGTGCTCTCTTCATCTTATTAAATGACATCATCATTCACTAGGTTGCTCAGGTCAAAATCTATTTAGAAAATCCTGCTAATTCTATCTTAAAAATATGGCATGAATTTGACTACTTCTTACCACCTACATTCCTACCATCATGATCCCAACCAACACTAGCTCTCCATTGGGCTAAAGAAATAGGTTCCTAACTGTTGCCCCTACTTCTTTCCTTGTCCACCACCTTCCCTCATGTATTCCCCACACAGCAGCCAGAAATATCCATTCAAAATGTAATTAGATCAGATTATTCCTTAACCAAGCCCCCTCCATGGTTTACCATCAATCTTAGAATTATAACACAATCGTATTACCATGCCCGGCAATTCTCTGCATGATCTGGCTTTTGGCCATCTCTCTGATGCCATCTTTTACTACTCTCCCTCTCCCACCTGCCACCCAGCCCACTGGCTCCAATGCTATTTCAAAAACAGGCCAAATATGGCTCCTATCTCAGCACCTTTGCACAAGTTTTTCCTGCTTTTTAGAATGCTTATTCCCTAGATAGCCTCCTAGTTAATGCACTCACTTCATTGAAATCTCACCTTAGATATAAAATCCTCAGCAATAACTTCCTTAATTGCCTAAAGCAGTCCGAGTTCCAAACAGACTCAAATAGAAGCTCAAAAACTTTATGAAAGAACGATTAATGAAGGAATAATTTATAGAAGTATGGATAGCTTAAGGGAACCAGAGAAACAGTGAAGCACCAGGGACTAGCAACAGCTGGAAACTGTAATACCCCTAAGCCTGAAGAAAAAAACCACCAAACCAAACCCATTGCCTTTGAATCAATTCTGACTCACAGAAATGCTTCATAGCATTTCCAAGGAGGGGCTGGTGGATTCAAACTGCCAACCTTTGGGTTAGCAGCCAAGCTCTTAACCACTTTGCCACCAAGTTTCCTAAGCCTGAAAGGATAAGATAAAAGAACTATTTTGTTAACAGAGTCCAGCAAGAGGTGAGCACATATCATCAACCTCTAGAACACTTCATCACATAGTGGGAGATCAATAAATATTCACTGAATGGATGAATGAATGACTGAGTGAATGTAGCATGTAATATTCTTATGCATGAAAAAACTGAGGCTCAGAGTATGTAAATGATGAAACAAATAAAGTGTTCCTCATTTTTATAAAACTTATGGCTTCGAAAGCATGGCTCAAAGCAACAGTGTCTGTCTGATAAATGTGATAAATGCCTGAATAAACAAACTAATGAATGACTTGCCCAAGATCAGGCAGCTGGTGAATGCTGCAAAGATGCCTTGAAATCCTAAGTGTTCTAACTCCAAGCCCAGTGTACTTCCTATTCCATCATGTGCTCACTAATAAGACATCCTTCTAAAGGAAAAAGCCCTCAACTCTGTATTATCTCATCTTGAGGCAGTAAATTTCAATATACCCAGGGTTTCTAGTTTATAAGAATGAAAACAGACAAAATAATTCAAAAGTCAAGAGACAACACACTAAAGTTATCTTCTTGTGAAATAACTGTCAATACTTCATATTTATGACCTGATAACTAAATCATTGTATGTTGAATAAATCAATACTTAAGGATGTTACCTAGCATATGTGGCTAGCATTAATAAATAGTTCCAACACATTAAACTAAAAATCAGTAATGTTTATTTTTATGTAAACTCTTATAGAGTGTAGGTTCATAGCACTAGGAATATGATGCAATCGTCAGAATACAGTTTTTTTTTAATCATTCAGGTTTTCACATAATGCTTAATGAAAACAATCTTTCATCAGAGAACAGCAGCTTCTTGAGGCAAGCATCCAAATAATGAAGCTGAGTTTGTTAATGAGACATCTTGCTCCTTTACCAGACTTAAGCTGTTAGTGTTTCCTTGGCAACTTTACAGGGTAAATTTCCTGGGAGGCAGAGAAGAAGCAGGAAACACACACAAATCAGTATTATAAATCTTCTTCCTATGGAAGCCAGAAGGAACCTATTTAGTCATTTTTTTTAAAAAAAGAAGGAAAATATCTAGGCTTTTACTTTGAGCAAAATTCAGCTCAAATCTGGATTTTCCTTAAGCCATACAATTAATTCTTCAAAAAAGAGTGATTAAGCATCTCTTGTGATTGAGGCACTATGCTCGACATAGATGGCAGGATGAAAAGACAATGGTCAAGATCCCAGTTTTCAAAGGGTTGAGAGTCTTGCAGGGAGTCAGACAAAAATAGCTTAATAAACATATTTTATACATAGTAAGAATGAGGCACTGCACCAAACTGATATTTGGAATCCAGAGGCTGTGACATGCTGTCTGGATTCAAGGATCTTTTAATCTAAGAGCAGAACAACATAAGAAAAGAAGTCTGAGAAGTGAGGCATTGAAATTACACAAGTGGTAAATAATACAGGGAGATGGTAAGCTTGAGTATTTCTTGTTTCTAGAATTGCATTTTGGTTTTGAATGCACACTGGATAAGTCTTATCTGAGGAACTTATCTGGGCAACATAATAATGAACACTTACTGAGCATTTACTACAGCAGACACTATGCTAAGAGCAGTATTACTCACTAAATAGCATCCTAACTCTCTTATCTGTTATTATTTCCCCCATTTTCAAGATGATAAAAGTGGGTCTTTGAGAGTTTAAAAGACTCTGCAAAGGTCACACAGCTAGTAAGTGTCCAAACCCAGACAGGCTAACTCCACAGGCAATGATTTTTAACAACTATTCTCTATTGTACAAGTTGAGATGTGGGAAAAAAGAAATGGAGAGGACCTCTTGACATGCTGCAAGGTGAATTTGGAGAAAACATAGATACTTGTTAAATATTTCTAGAAGAATAAATTAAAATGCAAGCAGAATTTTTCTGAGGTGGGCCTGACATTCTCTTCTTGGAGAAACAATAGCCCTGATTAACCTACAAATATGAGAGTTAACGCCATTGGAACTAGCAAAAAATATAATTCCAAACATATTGGCTGTATCTTTCTAATGGCAAGGTATTCTACCAAATCCATACCTAAATAGGAAATCAAATATGCATGAAGGACACAATTATGTCACTGCTGTATGGAACAGGATTTTCTGAAGAGAGCCCCAAAGAGATTTAAAGTTCTATCTTTCCCATGGAGTGCCATTTTTGGAGCACTTTGTGGTATTTTTTTTGTGTTCGTGAGTGTTACTTTTCCTTCTCTACTCCCTCTCCTAAGCCATTTTCCTTGTCTATTCCTACCATATGGGTGAGGTGATAAAGGGAACATTCTGCTATCTCCTGACTCAGTCTCAATCATTCGTCTTTGCCAGTTCTTACACATTGACAGTTCCTTGTTCTCTCTAACTCAGTATGTCCAAATCAGATGAAATCTTCCACTTCCTCCACCACCAAGATGGCTTAATGCCTCCCATCCTTATTCCAGTTGATATTTCCAATAAATATTCCAATAAATATCCAGTCTAGATTCTTGAAGTTCAGTAAAGTCTTCCCTCACATCTGGCATCCATATATCAATCCAGTCAATTCTTCCCTCTAAATATCTACTCAATGTATTCCCTTCTTTCAATAACCACTACCTTCACTACCTTAGTTCAAAGCCTCACTTTATGTTTGCCCCACCCCTAGCTTTCTCTAAAATAGTCTTTTTTCTACTCTCATTCTTATATCATCTCTTCTCCAGAACAAATGATTCTCAAGGTGTGTTTTGGGGACTAGTAGCATTAGCATTACCGGAGAACTTGTCAGAAATGCAATTTATTGGGCCCCATCCCAGATCTGCTGAATTGTAAACTCTGTATTAACAACCCTGCCAGCTGAGCTGATGCAGGCTGTTTTGAGAACCAGTGCTCCAGAGTGATATGTTTTAATATGTAAATGTGAAAAGGTTACTCCTGAACTCAAAATTCTTAATTCCGCTTAGGAGGAAAAAATGTCAAGGTTTTATACATGACTTCTCTCATCATACAGTTCTACTACTTTTCACACTTCACCTTTTATGTTTTCCCAAAAGAAACCTTATACTATCATAATGAATCCTGTACTTCCGTTGCGTGTCAAACGTTTTCTGCTTCTATGCTTCTGCACTACAGATCCTTCTGCCTAGAAAACCACCACCCTTTGCCCCTGGCTAAACCTTACTCATCCTTTGAGACTCACCCAGGCATCACCCCCTCTCAGGAGACTTTCCTGTGTCCCTCAGCCTAGAGGAATGCTTCTACTATTGCTCTCACAGAACCGTGCACTTACCTCTATCTCAACTCTTACTACACCATTTTATAATTGTCATTCTACTCATCTGTCTGCCCATGATTTGAGAGCTAATTCGGCTCAGAGCTTTACCTATCATTCTGCATCCCAAAGCCCACCAATAAATGTTAAAAAAAAAAAAAAAAAAAACTGATAAATTAATGTTGATTTTAGCTTTCCAATAAACTTCTTTTATAGGGAGAGGATGAGCTGTTTGGATCACTTTGAAAATGTGTATTATCCTACGTTAATATATTTGCATTTTGTTTATTGATTTTGTTTGGTTAGTGTGAGCCAGTTATTGTAAAAGTGAACATCTCTGAATTTACTTCAGAAACTAAATTTCTGGAGTGGCAAAACTGATCATCAGATATTTTTGGTAAAACAACAGAAGTACTGCCTCAAGAGATCCAGCCTGATGGATGGCCAGCAGCCCTCGAATTCTACCTCAAGTCTGCAAAACGCAACACACATGCAAGATGAGACAGCTTAGTGATCAAGAGAACAGGTTCATGCCTGGCTTCACTACTTACTAGCTATGTGACTTTGACAAATTGCTTTAGTTTCCTTACATTAAATATGTTTATCTATGTCATAGTATCTATGTCTATGTCATAGTACCTAACTCAGACGGACGTTTGAAGATTAAGATAATTCATGAAAGTTATTTATTGTATTAACTTGTAAATTTTCAACTGATATTAGCTATTATTATCCATGGGCAATGCAAAGGCACAGATTAGATTACACAGGCATAAAATATAGAATATGGACACAGTTCAGATAAAGACGTATATTGAAACAGATATACATTAGAATAAATGTAGATAAGACCAGCTATAGATTAATAATGGTGGATTTGAACTGCCAACCTTTTGGTTGACAGCTGAATTCTTAACCACTGTGCCACCGGGGCTTCACTTTTTTGTTTTTGGTTTATAGATTAATTTTAGGTATAAATTTCCACAATGGTTTCTAGCTTATATTTTCCCTCAAAGAGAAGAGATACCAAGATCTATATTTTACCTCCTCAGTTAGCCTTATGATTTTCATGCATTTCTATGGCTTTGGTCATTATAAATTACTTACCAATGCCATTTTCAAATATATAATTGTTATTCTTCCTACTAAAAATTGAGTGATCTTTTTGTTATAGAGTAAGAACAATTTCTTGCGTAAAATTCATACCATGAACTTATATGCAATTTATTCTTCCTTTGATGTGCATTCTCTGACATCACATATTTACGTACCATCATAGAAATGTGATGTAGCAACTGTTAGAAATGTGCTGTAGCAACTAGAGGAAGGATACACATTTAAAAGAAGATATTAATATTATAATCCTAGATACACATAATTTATGGGAGATTCTTCTTTCAACCTTTGTTGGTTGAGAGTCAGAAGCTCATTTACTGTGATATTGAATTACAATTAATCCTCCAGTTACACGAAGGTTGATCCTCCCCGATCTGACACAAAATACAAATAAATAACTTGGGGAAAATAAAGTACCCTACACTTTAAAAAATCAGCTTTTTTCCCTCAACTCAATAAATAATAGTCTAAAATATTTACTGACTTAAAAAAGAACAAAAAGCTGGAGATTAGCCTATCTGAGTTTATTAACTGGATTTCCACTGACTTTGGTGTCTTAAAAGCATTTATCATTTTGATTTATTAATAACTGCAAGGAAGGATGGTTTGTATAATAACAACAAAAACAGAGAAAATAGTTTATTAAGAATATATGTATTACTAATAAATATATACTTCTAAAAAAAATCTAATTATGTCTATATCTTTGCCTTACTAGATTTTAGGTACTAGACCAATCAACATACATAGTTTTTAAGATAAACATGAGAAGCTAAAAGAAAGCAGATGAAATACTTTCAATTCATTAAGTGCACGCTTAGAAAAGTTTGGCATGGGTTGTTGAACAAAATCCTAAGTATATCATGCTCATATCTTAATTTTGGAAATAACAGCTGTGGAGGAATTGGACAGAATAGAGGGACGGGATGAGAGCTTGAAAAACCAGCAATTAGCAGCACTATCTAAAATAAAATATGGAAAATTTTCAGAAGGAAGTCTAACTCGAACCTAAGGGATATGTAGACAAATTCCCTTTGTGTTGCAATTTCCTTTGGGGGAAAAAATATATATATGCATATTTCTAAGTCAAAAGAAGTAAATTTCAAAGTAATTTCCCATTTCTAGTTCAGTTTTTGAAACGATGAATGATAGTCATAACGGTGGAGCCCTGGTGGCACGGTGGTTAAAGCATTTGACTGCTAACCGAAAGGTTGGCAGTTTGAATCCATCAGCTGCTCCCTGAAAACCCTATGGAGCAGTTCTACTCTGTTCTATAGGGTCGCTATGAGCCAGAATCGACTTGATGGCAATGGTTTTGGTTTCTGGTTTGGTCATAATGGTGACAAGAAATAGCAATAGGACGTGTGATTCCTCTATTTTTCTTCTGGGAAACTCCATTTTAATTGATGTTACCAAGATTCTGATATACATTAATGTTTTGCAATACCAATATCACATTCTCAAAACACTATTAAATGAATGGAAATGAATCTGACTGAAATCACAGCAATGAATCTGACTGAAATCACAGCATAGAATGCACTGTTATGCTGTTAAATTAATTGAGGCTATAATATAACTCGTAAGTCCTGCAATCTGGAGATATTGAGCCAATGACATAATGTTCTATCATCTAACCAGTCTTATTTCTTCTCTTGATCCTAGCACGTTCCTAAACAATCAAACAAAACCAAGTTTCAAAGTTAATAATATGCTTTGATTTACTGAGGTTAATTTAGAATGTTTTATATTCAGGTATCTCCTTTAATATTTCTGGAACATATTTTTCATTATTGATTCTTTCTGCCAAATGTAACTGACAGCAGTGCACTGAACCACACAGCCAAGAAAGGATTTAAAAGTGCACAGGATGCCAAGTCTCTTTAGGTTAGTGCAGTGCCAAAGTATGGACACTTCCTTTGTTTGAAGTCATGCAGATATTAAATCCTAACAGTCCTAACTTTGCACTATACAGTGTTAACTGAAACTCATGTACATAAGAACTGTGTCCTCCTTTTGCATGGCTCCCTGGTAACTCAGCTACTGTGCAAAGTGAGGGCATGGTTCCTATGGCTCTAATATGCATGAGTTCCAGTTAACACGATACTACACAAAGGGAAGACTGCAAGTAGTAACATTTTAATGGCCGATAAGTCTTCATTCATCTGCCTTCAGCATCCCCAAAACTGAAATGTGAATCCTGAACACATAATACAGTAGCGATATGTAACCCAATATTAAAATTGGAAACTTTCTCAGTTTTAGCTTTGGCCCAAAGGCCAAGAAAAATTCTGTGGTGACAAGTATCCCCCATTTTCTTAAGCAAGGAGCTACACCAGATCATGGTAAGATACTGTAAAACTGGGTCTGCCAGAATCGATAAGAACCTTCCCTTAATGGGGGAATTATTGATGTATCGGGTATAAAAATTCTTTCTGTATTGTACAGTACTTTTGCTTTTTAGGATGTTTGGCACCCTCTGACCTGGACACAAAAGCTCACTTCTGCCTCTCACTCCTCCACTCTAAAACATACACACACAGGTATATATCCTTGAGGATAAGATTTAGGCAGTATAGGAGGAGTGGCCAGGAGCCATCCTGAAAGGTAGTTGACCCAAAAGGACTATGCGAAAGGATAAACAATCTAGCCAAGGGATGAGGAATATATTAGTTTCCTATCATTGCTGTAACAAATTACCACAAATTTAGTGGCTTAAAACAACACAATTAATTATCTTACAGTTCTGGAGGCCAAAAGTCTAAAATCAATTGTTGGCAGGGCAGTGCTCCTTCTGGAGGCTTCAGGAGAGAATCCATTTTCTTGCCTTTTGCAGCTTTTAGAGGCCACCTGCATTCATTGGCTCATGGCCCCACCCCACATCTTCAAAGCACATCACTCCTAACTCTGGTTCCATCTTCACATCTCCTTTTTCTGACTCTGACATTCTAATCTCCCTCTTAAAAGGACTCTTTTGATTACATTCGGTCCACCTGGATAGTCCCAGATAATCTTCCTATCTCAAGGTCCTTAACGTAATCAAACCTGCAAAGCCTCTTTTACCATGTAAAGTACCGTACTGGGAACTTCCAGGGATTAGGACATGGACATCTTGGGGGACTATCATTCACCTTACCACAAGCGGAAATTAAAACTGTAAGAATGGAAAACAGAGGATGAAGGGAAAGTAAAATGTAACACAGTAGGTTTGGCCTGAATCATAAGAAATGCAATTTGAAGTGCTAATGAAGGACTCTGAGAAACTCCAAAATCTCCTTAGTTTAAACATTTATCAAGCCCAGAGGACACAAATTTCGTATACAATAGTACTAGTTATGTAAGAGAGATTCTCCTTCTCACACAAAAAATTCCAACCCTGTAGCAGTCAGAAGCAGCAGTAGAGGATGTGATGAGCAAGGGAGAAAAGACGACAATGAACAGCTCCCTCCATCAACAAAAACTTTCAAACCAAAAGCATTTCCCATTTGAGTACATAGGAGAAGGGATTTTTCTTGCTCAAAAGTCATCTGTGACTCTCCATCACATAGAGGATCAAGTCTCAACTTCTTGCTCTGCCCTTCAGCAATCCACCTACCCATGTTTATTACCCAGTGTCTTCTGTGGGCAAATTTGGTTTTGGCCAGACAAATGCTTTCCTTTAGCATGCTCTACACATAGTGCTAGCTTTGCTCAATCCAACCCAATTCCATCCCACTCACCTACAATTCTCCCCTCCACCCAGCATACATATAGTTCTTTCAAACATATTGTTAAGGACAGTTTTGGATTTAAATTTAAGTATATCAAAACATAATAAAACTTCCTTTACCTCTCCCTTCTCTGAACTTCTATCATATGTCTATTTCATCTATTTGCATGTACTGTTGTTGCAGCAGTCTGCTTCTGTAAAGATTATAGCCTTGGAAACCCACCAGGGCAGGGGTCCCTATGAGTTAGAATCAACTAAACAGCAATGGGGGATTGACTGTATTCAGACTCATGGCCTCCCCATGTGTGCAGGGACTCCTTCTGCATGTATATACATGTATGTGTATATATATATATATATATGTATATAAAGTTGTCATTGAGTTGATTCCAACTCATAGGGACCATATAGGACAGAGTAGAACTGCCTCCATAGGATTTCCAAGGCTGTAGTCTTTATGGAGGCAGACTGCCATTCTCCTGCGGAGCAGCTGGTGAGTTCAAACCTCCAACCTTTCGGTTAGCAGCCGAGAACTTAACCACTGTGCCACTGCGCCACCAGGGCTCCTGCTTACGCGTATATAGTGCCTTATATTATTATTCTTTATGTTTTCTCTCCATTTAAACTCTAAGTCCTTTAGCAGAGATTTTATCTACACTACTCTGTATTGTAAACATGTTGATTAAAACCCCCACAAAACCATGGAGGGATGTTCAGAGTAGGCAGTTGCCTATATGGTGGAAGCAATGCCTCCATAAAGCCTCTGCCTAAAAGAATCAGGTCTCAGTATCTGAAATTCTTCCATTACACATTGTTCTTTTCTTTTAAGGCATTCAAACCCAAGGGACAATTAAAAAGATAGCACTTTATTGGAATCAGTCAATAACGCCAAGTGAATCATTTGAACAGATTCTACCTAACCTTAAGAAATTTCATTGCAAATTTAGAAAGCATATTAAGTTACTTATTCTTTTATCTGTCTTGGAAGAAGTACAACCAGAATGCTCCTTAGAAGCAAGGATGGCGAGACTATGTCTCACATACTTTGGACATGTTATCAGGAGGAATCAGTACCTGGACAAGGACATCATGCTCGGTAAGTAGAGGGTCAGCGAAAAAGAGGAAGACCCTCAACAAGATAGATTGACTCAGTGGCTACAAGAACACGTTCAAGCATAGCAACAATTGTGAGGATGATGCAGGACCCAGCAGTGTTTTGTTCTATTGTGCATAAGGTCGCTATGAGTCGGAATAAACTCAACTGCACCTAACAACAACGGCATTCTTTTATCATCTGCATTACTTTCAACAAGTATCTATTAATGGAAAATAGTTAGCTGAAAAACTTGATCAGTACTGAGAAAGAGGTGATAAGTAATTTCAGACCAGGAGTAATACAAGGGAGAACACTCCATAAAGAAGAAAATTATTAAAAAGGGAAAAAGAAGAAAAAAAATCATCTCACTTATTTCAAATATTGTTTACAATGACTTTGGCCACTGTGATAGGAAGATTCTAAAATGGCTCTCAGTGATCTTTGCCTCCTGGTATGTGTGCCCTTGTGTAATCCCCTTCTCTTTTAGTGTGAGTTGGACCTAGTGAAAATATGGCAAAAGTGATGGGATGTCACTTTGAGATTAGGTTATAAAAAGACTGTGTCTTCTCTCCCTCTCTCTTCCTTCCTCCCTTTTTCCTTCCTTCCCCTCACCTCTCTCAGCCCTCCTGGGGAAGTTTCAATGTTGTGAGTAGCCTAAGGGGAGGTGCATATTGCAAGAAACTACTGTCTCCATCCAACAACCAGCCAGGAGCTGAAGCTTGCCAACAGTCCCATGAGTGACTTTGGAAGTTGCTCCTCTCCTAGTCCAGCCTTAAGGTGACTGCAGCCTTGGTTCAGGCCTTAAATGCAGCATTGTAAGAAACCTTGAACCTGAGGACCCAGCTAAACCAGGCCAAATTCTTGACCCACAGGTATTGTGAGATAATAATAAATGTTGTTTTAAGCTAATAAGTTTCAGGGTGATTTTTTATACAGGAATAGATAACAAATACAGCTACTAAACTCAATATTCATATTTTTTCTAATCTAGCATTCAATTTTATATTTTCATCATATAAGTGCTCATTAGAAAATAAAAATATTCATAGGATAAAACTTTTTATACCAATAAATGAATAAAATAAGTAAGAATTTTTCTTTTTGGTTTTTATGCATTTGTACAACTCTAATTACATTTCCAAAAGCAATCTTGAGAAAAAAGAACACTAAATAATCTATCCATTGATTGAATGCATCATTGCTAACTATTGTAAGTATGATTCATAAAAAAATAGTATGTAGAACTCACAGTATATTTTCTTCAACATACATTCTTATTATCTTGGCCAATTCTGAATATTTAAGGATCATTTTATTTCTAAGAAAAACTTTTTCTATGGTGATTAGTATTAAGTAGAGTTTTGGTACTCCAAAGCAATATAACGACCAGTTAGGATATGGACTCCTGTAAAGAAAAAGTAGTTTCTTTTCAATTATGCACGAACGCTTTGGTCAAACTGACACGGAAGAATGTTTAAAAAGCACTGTGATCTTCAGGTGTTGAATATACCATCATAGCAGATGACTCATACTTTTTTTTAAACCTGAGATCTTTTACGACATAGATTACAAACACTCCCCAGTCAATGTCTCAGACCACATATGAAACTATCCATCCAATTCATTTCTATTTGTCCCCTTTTCAGAGAGTATTATAAAGTATGTAAGAAATTTTTAAAACCCCTTCCATATAAAGAATTTTCCTCACTATAAGCATTTACAAACAACCCAGCCTCACCCTACAGCCCTACACTAGCCAAAAAATTAAAAATAAAAAAATGTTTGCCTTAGCATACGTCTTTCAGCTCAGATGATCACCACTACATACCAATTCCAATTGTGTTTCTGCTTTTTTCTAAATGGTTTTATATTTTATATTCACCAACTCTAGTTTCCTTAGGTGACTCCTGAGCTCATTCCTCAATATGCAATCATATAATTGTCTGACCCAGCAGGGTCCTCCAAAATGAGAGAAGTTACCCAGAATTTTGCAATTAGAAAATCTACAAAGAAGGTAATTTAATTTCAACATATAGTGGTTTCTGTGCCATGTAGTTTAGTGTTAGTATTAATATGTGGGACCCTCACGAATGTGGGAGTCCTTGGGTGGTACAAATGGTTAACACATTTAGCTGCTACCTGAAAAGTTGGTAGTTCGAGTCCACCCACATGCACTTTGGAAGAAAGGCCTGGCAATCCATTTCTGAAAAATCAGCCATTGAAAACACTATGAAGTACAGTACAACTCTGACACACATGCAGTTGCATGAGTCAGAACAGACTCAACTGTGACTGTTTAACAGCACAAGCTTTAAAGCTATAATGCCTGAGCTTGAATTCTGTCTATACCACTGCCCAGATGTGCAATCTTGGGCTAGTTACTTAACATCTCTGCATTTTAATTTCCTCACATATAAAACTTATATAATAATAGTACCTGCCTAAGATGGCTGTGGTGAGGAGTAAAAGACTATATAGGTCAAATGCGGAGAAAAGACCTGGAGGTCTGCTCTTGTAAAGCTTACAGCCTAGAAAACCGTATGGGGCCATTTCACCCTGTCATATAGGGTTGCTATGAGTCGGAATCGACTCAATGGCATACAGCATAGCAAATGCAAACAAAGGTCAGTTGGTAGTGGTGTTAATAGCAATAGTAGCAGCAGTAGTAGTCACTGCAATTTTATTTTGATTTGTTTTAAATTTTGCAATACATACTGGTAAGGGTGAAACATCTGGACCTGGCAATTCCTCTACTAGGTCTGTAGCTGCAGGCTCTTCAGTCTCAGAATTCAATCAGGAAGCATGGGAGGTAGCATAATTTCATCAGAAGATATTGTGACTGAGTGAATAGTTAGGAAAAAGACTGACATATTGCATATTTGACTTAGAAAACCATAAAGCAACCAGGTCTCCCCCACGAAGCAGAGACATAAACCAAAATTAACAGACCTATAATATTTTTACAGCTTAATGGAGACCTAATTAAACAGTCTCTTGAAGTCTTCTTATATATACTGGCCTCACCAACATTTTTTGTTTATCATACATAGTATTGCATTTTAATTTCTTTTAAATTTATTATTGATTGAACCGTTTCTTAATCCATGCTATGAATTCTTCACTTGGAAGGAATTAAATATATATGGCCTTTTTTTCGAAGATAGGCAGTAAAAAGTTAACCTATTAATATGGGATCCAATTAAGTCTGACCTATT
Organism: Trichechus manatus latirostris; assembly: GCF_000243295.1. NCBI lineage: Eukaryota > Metazoa > Chordata > Mammalia > Sirenia > Trichechidae > Trichechus > Trichechus manatus. The sequence continues at coordinate 512,722 of NW_004444301.1, read as the reverse complement.
TGATCTCCTGCTATGTTATTCTCCACTAGTTGAAAAGATATTCTTTTATACTTAAGTCCTTTCTAAAAAGGAAATAGAGTGCTATCTTTTGACCTTGATTTTTTTTTTTCTCTTGAGAAACAAGATTTCTTTTTTGCATGTAAAAGATTTAAACATTAAATTGGGTTTATTATGAATCTAGAATTTTCTTGAAATGAATCATAGATAGACATTACTAATGAAAGAAGTGGCAGGCTTACATAAAAAATGTAGATTTTTCTCTTGCATTTCCACATTTTACTTAATGAATATATTTTAATAGTGTAATGAATTAAACATAAAAAGACTCCTTTCCCAGTTACCTTCAATTGGGAGATATCATCAGAAAGTGTGCATTCTAAAAGTGACATAACTTCTAAGTAAGTCTTTTTTAAGATCTTAGCTATTCTGATTCACTAAATATTATACAGTATGATTAAAACCCAAAAAACCAAACAACTGTTGCCATCAAGTTGATTCTGGCTTATAGCAACCCTATGGGACAGAGTAGAATTGCCCCATAGGGTTTCCAAGGAGTGTCTAGTGGATTCGAACTACTGACCTTTAGCAGCTGAACTCTTGTCATGGATTGAGTCGTGTCCCCCAAAAATATCTGTCAGCTTGGCTGGGTCATGATTACCCGTGTTGTATGATTGTGTAATCTGATGGAATTTCCTTATGTGTTGTAAACTCTATCACTATAATAAGATTATATGTGATCTCCTTATGTGTTGTAAATTCTATCACTGTGATAAGGTTTACAAGATTAAATAGTGTCTTAACGCAATCTCTTTTGAGACATAAAAGAGAGAAGCGAGCAGAGACACACGGGAACCTCATACCACCAAGAAAGCAGTGCCGGGAGCAGAGCGTGTCCTTTAGACCTGAGGTTCCTGCACTGAGATGCTCCCAGACCAAAGGAAGACTGATGCATCATAAGGACCTTCCTCCAGAACCAACAGAGACAGAACACCTTCTCCTGGAGCTGATGCCCTGAATTTGGACTTGTAGCTTACTAGACTGTGAGAGAATAAATTTCTCTTTGTTGAAACATCCACTTGCAGTATTTCTGTTATAGCAGCGCTAGATGACTAAGACAGCTCTTAACCACTGTGCCACCAGGACTCCATATAGTATGATAAGTTACAGAAAAATTATGTAAATTATTTAAAAACTGATTTATAAAATAATTTTTTTTCTACTTACAATTTCTTTCCCTAGCAACAAATCTCGGCTCAGACTGTGGAGAATCGGTTTGGTAAGCAAAGGAAAGGAAAAGTCAGGAAAATTAAATAAGTCATACTTACAAATATGAAGAGATTTTTTTAGGCCACTTCAGTAGAAAAACTTATACATGATTATGGCACGCTATTAGATTTAGTTACATTATTTGAGAAAGAACTATTTATAATTTTTAGTAATAACATTAACCTAGAAACTGTAAAAGACATGGGTTCTCTTTACTACACAGAAAATCAATGAATAGAAATACTTTTCCAAAATGTTACGTATGCTCTCACATTGTCTGTCTCCCTCACTACTGGGTAGGTTTCCTCAGCCAGAGTTCATTCTCACTGCTCTTTTTCCAGGCACCTAGAGCAGTGTGGGCACATGATAGGCAAATAAGAAATAGATTTGAATGACTTGTTGTCAGATGCCGCCAAGTAGCTTCTGAATCATAGCAACCCTATGTACAACAGAATGAAACACTGCCTGTCCTGGGCCATTCTCACAATCCTTGCTACGTTTGAGCCCATTGTTGTAGCCACTGTGTCAATCCGTCTCGCTGAGAGGCTTCCTCTGCACTGACCCTCTACTTTACCAAGCCTGATGTCCTTTTTCAGGGACTGAACCCTCCCGATAACATGTCCAAAGTATGTGAGATGTAGTTTCTCCATCCTTGCTTCTAAGAACTATTCTGGTTGTACTTCTTCCAAGACAGATTTGCTTGTTCTTTTGGCAGTCCATGGTGTATCCAATATTCCTCCCCAACATCGCACTTCGAAGGCATCAATTCTTCTTTAGTCTTCCTTATTCACCGCCCAGCTTTCACATGCATATCAGGCAATTGAGAACACAGCAGGACAAACTGACAGATGTGGGGGGGGATTGAATGACTAGATGATATAATATTTCAATTCAAATCAGGCTAGAATAATCAATCATGAAATAAACTGACATTATTATTATTATTTACAAATTATGTATGATGTGTGGAATCTCAATCTGGTAATATTATAACCAATACAGTAAGAGTATTACTGACTCAGATACATTTATTGGCACATTTTAAAGAAACCATATAATAAAATTATCTACCTGAATTTCATCATGGATATCACTACTCCGGAGCCCTGGTGGCACAGTGGTTAAGAGCTATGGCTGCTAACCAAAACGTCGGCAGTTTGAATCCACCAGCTGCTCTTTGGAAACCTTACAGGGCAGGTCTACTCTGTCCTATAAAGTCACTATGAGTTGGAATCGACTTGATGGCAACGGGTTTGGTTTGGTTTGGTTTGGTTACCACTATTCCAGGAGAGAAATACAAAGATGCCAGAAATGCAGGTTTCGTGCCTCATTTACAGAGTTTCTTATTTAGGAGGCCAGAGGTTGAAAATCTTTGTTTCTAACAAAGAAGATTTGTAAAATGGGCAAGCCCTGAGCCTACATATAGAATGTCTATATATCGTGGATTAAGAGTCAGAGCAAGGACTGTGAAGAAGTAGGATCCTGAGAAAATAAACATTGTGCTTATCATTTGAGGCAAACCCTTGCTGTAAATCATGTTGTGTAACTTCTGGTAACTCCCTGTGCCTGAGGAGTGGTGGGTGTGCAGGATGCTCAGTTTAGAGGTGTCATTAATTTCAACATATCTAGTCCTTTTCTCCACTGTACGCTTTGTGAATGGAAACAAATGTGCATTCTCTTTCTCCTTTAAAATGGTGGCTTTGGGTACAGTGAATGTGAGTTATCTGTTGCACATTTTGTAACAATCATCATATATTACAATAAAATACATCTGAGCACAAGGGATTTTATTACAAATATTGGTTGAGCTAAGATATTTGGTCTCCTCAAACAGCTTTGAAAGCAAACTTCCTGCTCCTAACTCAGAAAAATCTTTAGATCATGTATTCCACTATCAAAGGATATGTAGAATCAAAGCATAGATCTATCAAAACCACAGAAATATTTCAGAAATAAAACATTAGAGGACTCAAAAACTTATAAGAAGCTTCTAAAAAGGATATATAGAATATAAACCTTTCTTTAATAGGCAAATTATCAACCTGTACTCTCAAATATTTTTAAAAGAGAAAATGAGATCATTTAATATAGATTTTAAATTGATTTGTTTCAATAGTAGTTTAAGAATTTGATAAGGCTGAGTAAAGACCCTACACTTATATTTTATTTTATATTTTAACAAATATTCTAAGAAATATAAATTAATAAATAAAAAATTTTTATGCTGAATTTTTAATGATTTTTAAATTGTGTAAACATGACTTATTGTAGAGGTATTTTCTTAATTTGAGAATTTTTTTCCATATTTATCAGTAATATTTTATGTAACAAAATTTTATAGTGATAAAGTTACCTTGTTTATAGTAGTGATATTATCTTATAAGGTCTTTTTGATAACACATAAATTTAAAATTATAAATGATATACCCTATAAAACAAAAAATAACTTTTTCCTTGATTATTAAGTGTAGTTTAGTTAAGCATAATCAAAATGAAAAGAAAAACAAACAAATTGCTAGATTCTAAGAAGATTCCATAAACACAAATGTTTGATTTTAGTGGATTTCATCATCATTCTTTTTCTCTAGTATCTTCTAATATGAAGAAATATCAGCTATTGTCTCTGAACATTTCTTAGCCCTGAATCCTCCTCTAGGCACTTTCCTATTTCCCCTTCCTTTTTAATCCATCTTCTGGAAGGAGTAGTATATATTTCCCTCTATCCAGATCTTTACTTATCATTCAATTCCTAACCTGCTCTTACCTATACCACTCTATATTATTGTGTGTTAACGGCACAGTGACCTCAATATACTTTTAAACAAAATTTTTATTGGATGTTAGTACTTTGTATAACATGGTTGACTCTACTCCTTTACATTTTAATCCATGAAACTTGTGTTCCATAAAAATACGGGACTTTCTACTAGCTCTACTCCTGCCTCATGATCATTTCTTCTCAGACTCCTTCATGGATGCCATATCATGTGAGATCCCCTGAAATTTCCTCAGACCCATCTATCTTCTTAATCTATGCTCCCCTTGGATGATCTCAACCAACTCATAGGATCACAAGCATCAACAATAACATATACCGATTTTTATGGATTGAATTGTGCCCCCCCCGCCCCCAGAATATTTTTTTGAAGTCCTAACCCCTATACCTATGACTGGGATAGTCTGGAAACAGGGATTTTCTTTTTTTATGTTAGTGAGGTCCTATTGGAGTAATGCAGGTCCGTAACCTAATGCCTTCTGAGCGGTGTCTTATGAAGGGAAGTGCACACACACAGAGACACACAGAGACACACAGAGGAAGATCAGACCACGTGAGGAACCATCTACAAGTCAAGGAATGTCAAAGAATGCCCGGGGATACCAACAAGGACGGATCCTCCCCTAGAGCTGATGCCCTGATTTAGACTTCTAGCCTACAAAACTGAGAGAAAATACATTTCTGTTTCATTTTTAAAGCTACCCACTTTGTGGTATTTTGTTATGGCAGCCCTAGGAAACTAAGATACTAGTGATTCCCAAATCTTTATCTGTCCAACTACTTACTGTCACTGAAAATATACTGCTAAATAAAATTCTTATTGGATGTCAGGGCTTTGTATAACACAGTCTTCTCTGAGAAATATCCAATATAATGTATCCAAACTGCAGTCTTCATCTTTTCTTCTACCTGCTCCACATACCTCAATCTATAATGCCACCATTGGTTAATCAGATCAGAACCATCAAAGAATCATCCCTAGATGATTCCTTTCTCCATGACATCCAATCAATCACCTGGGCTTGCTAACTTTTCTTCTCAAATGAGTAACTCTCAAACTTCTGTGTACATAAGAGTAACCCATAAGTCTGGTAAAAATGCAGATTCCATATCTCCTCAATGAGTTTCTGATTCAAGGGGTCTGAGCATAAAAATCTTCATCACTAACAATGAAGGTTTGCTGTGAAATGGGTCCTGTAATATTTTGTAATTCATAAATAGCTCCTGTAATGTTTGGTAATTCCTGCTGAGGGGCGGAGGGGGGCAAATTTACAGATCCCAATTTTTTCACCCTAGCTCGTCTTTTTCAGTATAAGCCAGAAAAGTGTCTTTGACTCTATTTTTAAGTGTAATCATTATATTTTTACTAAATTAGAAAAAGCATAATGCTATATCTTTTATACCATTTTATGAACTCTGTCTCTATGAAGTAAGAGCAAGAATAGATGATGACTGAACTTGTAGTTAGATACTCTGCTTTTTGTAGAAACTCAGCCACTTAGGACTAACACTGGTTGATTTGCTGATTTCTGCAAATGAAAATAAAATAAAATACTTTCTAGTAAGATAACATTTATTTGTGCTTACTGTGTGCCAGCCACTGTTCTAGGCAGGTATTACAATAGCCATAATTAATTTTACATTTGTTAATTAGTTAATCTTCAAAATAAACCAAAAAAAAAGAAAAGAAAAAACCATTGCCGTCGAGTCTATTCCGACTCATAGTGATCCGATAAAGCAGAGTAGAACTGCCCCATAGTGTTTACAAGGAGCAGCTGGTGGATTTAAACTGTCAATCTTTTGGTTAGCAGCCGAAGCTCACCATAGCTCTTAACCACTGTGCCACCAGGGCTCCAATCTTCAAAATAGCCGTATAAAATAGATATTATTATTGTTGTTGTTTTGTATGAGGAAACTGAACCATAGATAAGCAATGACATACCGTATGATACCACTGTTAGTAGCAGTGTGGAATCCCTGAAATCCCCAAGTTGTGCTAGAATGACAAAAAAGTGGACATTCTTTCTTTGCTCTCTATGCTAACTCTGGCCCTGCTATGAGGTAACTGTAGTGCTCAGATGCTAGCTTCTGAGCACTACAGTTATCTCATTTTTAAAGCAAAGATAAACCTAATTGTAAGAGTAAAAACAAAGATGACATGATATGTAAATGAAAATATTTTGAAATTACAGTTGCTAATCAAAGACAAAGTTCTACTAACTATATGTCTATAGCTTTAAATATTTTAAAAAGTGAAAATTTCTGTTCTTATACTTTTTAGAGATCTGTCCTCGGCCAAATATAAAAATCTGTTATAGCACAAGGAAATTTAAATGATGAACTTACAAGAATAAAACACAGAACCTGAAAACTCTCTCTGCTCAGGCTTTTTTTTTTTTTTTTTTAAATTCCAAAGCAGATGGTTCTGGGATGTGCATCTTTTTGCCCAAAACAATGTTATAGCATTATATAAAAGATTATTAGTTACACTTCCGGTATTGTGCACTATGTTTAAACCTTATATTTCAACTGTATAATGTGGAAGAGACAGCGTGAGTGCAGACTGGTGCCTTTCCCTGCCTTTCTCTGTGACCCACAAATGAACCTTGTGTGTAGGACCAGATGTGTCAACTTGGCTTCCTGGAAGGATGAGAGTGCAGGCTGACTCCCTTTTCCAGGGCATCTTGCCCCAAAACACATCCCATAGCAGTTGGGATGTGTAAATTTCAAATTTGATTTTGCAAATTTCAACACACCCCTCCCTTCTTGCCCTGAGCCCTTGTCCACATTCCCAGAAACTTTTTCTCTGTATTGCACATGTGTGCGTTATATGGCACCTGGCCAACTCCATTTCTATATCAGTTTATGGCCGGAGGGAACCGTGTGTCTTAACTATGGCACAGAGGGATGTGCACAGACCATCAGCCATGCAGGGGATGCAGGGAGTGACCTGCTGGCCTTAGAGGAGACTGGCGCCTGCTAGAGACCTTGTTCTCTCTCTTATCTATGTGACTAAAGCGTTGTTCTACTGCCCGTGTGTGTAAGCCGTGCTATTGTTGTCAACCCTGGGCACTGACAGGACACATACAGTGTTTAGAATACTGTGAATAGTAAAGTGATAACTAAATATTAGCACAGAAGTAAGCCAAAGGACAATTACAGATAAATGCAATGGTGGGGAAAAAAACATCTGAAATCCAAATGGATCTGTTTAATATAAAAACTGAGTGAAAAGAAAAAAAATTGTGCGGAAATGACCTTCACTGACAAATCTCAAAGTCTGGACTTACTATATTTTATAGACTATTGTGATCAATAAAGTGCCACCTACAAGTTGCTCCCAAATTGGGATAAAAAATCTTGAAAGAGAAAACAGAGACAGACTATGGAGAAGTAGCTAAATTTAACAAGAATTTTGAACAAGTAAATATGTCTGAGATTTTAAGACTGACAGCCTAGGCTCTAGAGTGAAATAACCTGCCACTGGCTAGATGGAAAATTACTCAGTCACTCTAAATTACATTTCTCATCTGTGACATGAGGGCCATCATGATACCCACTGCATAGGGTTGTTAGGAAGAGTAAACAAAATGCTTCAGGTAAAGCAGTTGGCATGCTCACCATTCAGCAAATGTCATTTTTTACAAAATGTGGCTGCTGTTGCTGCTGCTATTACTACTGGTTATAGGTGTTAGGTTAGAAAATAGAGCCCTCCTATAGGAGCAGGGGTGTCAAATTGACTCGTGCATTTACAGGAAGTTAGAAGGGCACCATCTCAAAGGAACCATATGTTTCTGGAACTCTGTTAGTACAACCATCATACCATTTTCCGGTCGCCAAAGCAGCAGGATTCAGGGGTTAGAGCGTGAGCTCTGTGTCAGACTACTTGGGTTCAAATCCTGGCTCTAAGACTTGCAAAATTCATGATCTTAAGTTACTTAACCTCTTTCTTTATCTGTTGTCTTATTTATTTAGTGTTACTATAACAGAAATACCATGAGTGGATGACTTTAACGAACACAAATTTATTCTCTCACAGTCTAGTAGGCTAGAAGTTCCAATTCAGGGCACCAGCTCCAGAGGAAGGCTTTTTCTATCTCTGTTAGCTCTGGAGGAAGGTCCTTTTCATCAATCTTCCCCTGGCCTAGGAGCTTCTTAACACAGCGAACCTGGGTACAAAGGACGTGCTGCCCCTGGCACTTCTTTCTTGGTGGTACTGAGGTTCCCATGTCTCTCTTCTCGCTTCTCTCTTGTATATCTCCAAAGAGACTGACATAAGACGCAACCTAACCTTGTAGACTGAGTTCTGCCTCATTAACATAATTGCCACTAATCTCACCTCATTAACATCATAGAGGTAGGATTTTCGACACATATGAAAATCACATCAGATGAAAAAATGGTGGACAATCACATAATACTGGGAATCATGGACTAGCCAAGTTGACACACATTTTTTGAGGGGACACAATTCAATCCATAACATCTGTAAAACAAGGATAAAAATAATAGCTGAGTAAATGGGGTGTTGTGAAATTTAAATGGCATAATTCACATAAAACACTTAGAATATTTTATTAAACATAGAGAACACTCAATAAATAAATATTAATCACAGCCTAATATTCTACCATTCCTCCCTTTAGTGATGCTATAGTAATGTGGTTCTGTATTACAACTTTCTAAGTACAAGTTTATTATTTAGACTTCATTTCATCAGTCACAGGACTATTCTGATAAACCTTGAACTGAATTCCCTTCCTGATTTCAATTATCCCCCAATAAGATAAGAGTAAGCTGTAAGGAGCTCTCGTGGTGCAAATGGTTAAACTCTTCACTGCTAACTGAAAGGTTCAAACCCACCCACCAGCTCCACAGGAGAAAGACCTGGTGACCTGCTTCTGTAAAGATTACAGCCAAGAGAAAGAAATAAAGGGCATACAAATTGGTAATGAAGAAGTTAAACTCTCCCTGTTTGCAGATGATATACTATACATAGAAAACCCTAAAGACTCCACGAGAAATCTACTGGAACTAATAGAAAGATTCAGCAGAGTAGCAGGATA
>NW_004444301.1:498437-503514 GCF_000243295.1 Trichechus manatus latirostris | reverse complement strand
ATGTTGTGGGGTTGTTAACCAATGTCATAAAACAGCATGTGTGCTACTGTTACATGAGAAACTATCTGTTCTGTAAGCCTTCACCGGAAGTACAATAAAATATTAAAAAAATAAAAAAAAAAGATTACAGCCAAGACAACACAGTGGGGCAGCTCTACTTTGTCACACGGGGTTAGGGGCGGAATAAAGTAAGCACGGTATGCACTGGTTTACAGTAAGCAAGGCACGCACAAGCTTAATTGCATTTACTTACTAATCTGTAGTGCACAATTTCACGTGGGTGGCACAGTGGTTAAGAGCTGCAGTGAGCTATGGCTGCTATCCAAAAGGTCAGCAGTTCGAATCCTCCAGCCGCTCCTTGGAAACCCTATGGGGAAGTTCTACTCTGTCCTGTAGGGTTACTATTAGTCGGAATTGACTCAGTAGCAATGGGTTTGGTTTTCTTTTTCAGGTATACCTTGCTTATTGGGTAATCTGTCCTTGCATGGGGTCACTATGAAGAGTAAGCTGTACACTGTAGGGGAAAGTAAAAAAAAAAAAAAAAGGTGGCTGGAAGGTTAGATTTACAAGAGTTGGGTAAGTGAAGAAAGATACACAGTTTGCTAACTGGGGAAAAAAGGGAGAAAACGTGGGATGTAATTAGACATTTCCTTTCACTTGTTCCTAGCAGTTGACTGCAGGATGGTGTAAGAAAAATAGGGCAGCTGGCAAACACTTCAGTGAGCTTCTGTTTCTGAGATCCACCGCTACCACCTGCACAGTGACTGATTTTGTCTACAGCCACATTCTAGCCTAGATTTTGCAAGCTGGTGTTGTGCACACACATGCACCCCTTCTGTATAGAAGCACGTGCTAGCATTTCCCAACCTAAATATATCCTTTCTTGGTCGATTTTATTTCTCCAGCACTACTCTGTTTTTCTATTGCCATTAACAGACAAACTTCTTAACACTGTCTCTACTATTCTCTCAACTGTATTACCCACTCCGCTTCAATCTGGCTTCAAGTCTCACCACTCCAAGGAAGCCAATCTTGGTGAATCACAGCAAATATTTAACTAGTATCTGCTCCCAAATCCATTTTACCAGATGTCAGTAGCATTTCCCGTAGCTGTCCACACCCTTCTCAAAACACTGGGATTTACAGACCACATCAGGAAACTTAGGTGTTATTCAAAGTGCAACAGAAAGCCACTGAAAGATTTTTGGGAGAGGTAGACTTAGATATTATTACATTCTGGGTTTTACCCCAACTTCTCTGGCTTCTTCACACGCTAAACTGTAACTATTAATGTTCCTCAGGGTTTACTATGAGACTCATCTCTTCTTTCTCTCCACTCTTTCTTTAGAGGTTCATGTCTAATTCCGTAACTTTAGAGTCTATTTGCAGGTCAGTGGATTCCAAATTTGTATTTTTAGTTTGAAAAATTTCCTCTAAGCTCCAGATTTTTATAACAAACTGCTTACCTGACTTCACATTGGGCATCTCACAGGCAGTTCAAATGCAACAAATTTAGAAATTAACTCACTTTTTTACAGCTCTCTAATTGTTTCTCTCTTTATCTTGCCCATGTGGAAAAAAGAAAAAAAAAGTTCCAACATCCACCAACTTGCATAAGAAGGAAAACTGTTAGCCATCCTTGATTTTTCACTCTACCTCAGTCTCCACACTCTATCCCTTAACAAGTCTTCCTCAGATAAATCCAGAACTTCTTTGTTTTTTTCATTACCATTGCTACATCTATGGCCCAAGCCACCATCTTCTATCACAGGGTGTCCTGCAATATGTCCCTTACTCTTACTCGATTTGCCCTCTTGCCCTCCTTCTCTGCAGACTTGTCTGTTAGGTATGAGTCATTTCCTCACTCAAAACTTTAAAAATAAAACCCAAATTCGTTGTTAGGTGCGAGTGAGCTGGTTCCGACTCATAGCGATCCTATGTAAAACAGAACGAAATGCTGCCCAGTCCTGCACCATCCTCACAATCGTCACTATGTTTGAGCCCATTGTTGTAGCCACTGTGTCAGTCCATCTTGTTGAGGGTCTTCCTCTTTTTTGCTGACCCTCTGCTTTACCAAGCACAATGTCCTTCTAGTGGTCTTCAAAACCCAGCATGGTTCTGCTCCTTGGCTACTCCTTTACCTCCATTTCATGCCACTCCCCACTGGCTCAGTGGGTCCTACCTGCACTGGCTATCTCTTAAATCCCAGCATTGCACCAAGTCTGTCTTAACACATGTTGTTCCCTCCCCCAGAATGCTTTCTCCTGCTCTTCACAGAGCAATTCTTTCTTAATTCTACAAATCGCAGTTTAAATGTAGCCTCCTCATAGCCTGTTCATTTTATTCATGTGTATTCCCTTTGTAACTCTCTGTTCCTGAACCATTTGTTTCTTTTATTAACAAAAACTATTTTATATCTATTTGTTGCTTGTTTTTTGTTGTCTAGTTTTCGTAGGACTATAAAACACACAGTGGAATCCCTGGGTGGTGCAAATGGTTAAGCACTCAGCTACTAACTGAAAAGCTGGTGGTTTGAATTCACCCAGAGGCACCTGGAGAGACCTGGTGATCTACTTTCAAAAGATCACAGCTATTGAAAACCCTATTCTCATGGATTGAATTGTGTCCCCCCAAAATATCTGTCAACTTGACTAGTTGACTTGGCCCAGTATTGTATGACTGTCTACCATTTTATCATCTGATGTGATTTTCCTAAGTATTGTAAATGCTATCACTGTGATGTAATAAGATGGATTAGTAGCAGTTATATTGATGAGGTCTACAAGATTAGATAGTGTCTTAAGCCAATCTCTTTTGAGATATAAAAGAGAGAAGCGAACAGAGAAATGTGGGAACCTCATACCACCAACAAAGTAGTGATGGGAGCAGAGCATGTCCTTTGGACCTGAGGTTCCTGTGCAGAGAATCTCCTAGACCAAGGGAAGATTTACGACACTGACCTTCCTCCAGAGCTGACAGAGAAAGCCTTCTCCTGGAGTGGACACCCTGAATTTGGACTTGCAGCCTACTAGACTGTGAGAGAATAAATTTCTCTTTGTTAAAGCCATCCACTTGTGCTATTTCTGTTATAGCAGCACTAGATGACTAAGACACCCATGAAGCGCAGTTCTGCTCTGAGACACATGGGGTTGCCATGAGTCAGAATTGACTCAAAGGCAATGGGTTAATATGCTAAGTGAATGAACATGTGTGAAAGTGGCATTTGACACTATACATAAATAATTAATTAGGGTTATTATAAACTATACAATATGAAAAGTTTTTGGTACTTCCGGCAAAATGGCGCTCTAGGCAGAAGCACCATGCCATTCTCCACATCAAAGATCCAAAAAACTAAGCCAAACAGAGAAAACAGCAATCTTGAAACCCTAAAACATCAATCAAAAGATAAAGAACTCAGCCAAGCCACAAATGGAGTGAGAAAACTGACAGAGAACAGAGAGCAAGGAAAGATTCATGCAGAGGTCTCCTAGCAGCTAACGCAGCATGGATCCGCCATCTTGGACTCCTATCGGAGACCAGCAAATACAGGGTACCATAAAGCAGCTTCACGGAGCTTCCAGCAGGAGACAAAACAACTGGTAATTTGCAATATACACTTTCCCACCCCCCACCATTATTCACCCCCACTCAGACTCCTGTGCTTCCCGTGGCCACAGTCTCTTGTCCGGGAAGCACCAGCTGCTTGGATTCCACCTGACCGCACTAGCCGGCTCCCTGAGTGCTATTTGTTGGCTGCTGGTGTTGCTTTTTTCCACTTCTTTTCATTTCTTCCTTACCTCTCACCACCTCTCCCTCCTTTCCCTCAAATACCTGGCTCCATGTGCCATCTTTGCTTGTTCCTGAGGGGCTGCGGAGCTCTGTTTGAGTGTGGAGCTGCTTCCCAGTCTGGGCTGCCATGCTGGTTGGATCCTGGGGCTTTTGTTTGTTTGTTTGTTTTGAATTATTTGTTTCTTTTCCTTTTATCAAGTTGGGAGCCTGTTCTGGCCAGGCGGTGCTGTGCGGCTTGGGATCTACCCCCTCGGCTTGTGCAGACATACAGAGGGATCTCAGAGAGCATTTCTTTTTTCATGGTTTTTTTTTTTTTTCTGTTTTTTTGGGGGGCTTTTCTTGTTCTTTTATTTTTTAATTTGTTTTGTTTTCTTTTCCCTCTTTTTCCCTTTTTGTCTTTCTTCATTATGCAGTTTCTCCTCTCTCTATACCTTCCTTCTCTTCCTGTTCTCTGAATCGCTGGTGCTGAACACCTCTACACCTTCTAGCCAGGCTGTACTGCAACACCTGAGAACAACTTCCCCAGACCTTGTCGCTGCAGCGGTGGGATCCCTGGGAGCTTTGCTGTTCTTTTCCCTTTCTAATTTTTATTTATTCATTCTTATCTTTTTTTTCTTCTTCTTTCCCTTTTTGTTTTTCTGCATTGCATAGTCTCTCATCTCTCCACTCCAACGGCAAGCTCCCCTAGCACTCTTTTTTGTTTGTTTGTATATTTTTGGCTCCTGTTCCTCTCTCCTCTCTCCCATATCCATCTTAACTCCACACAAAAAATCTCCCCCCTACATCCTGCCTATCTGCACCACGTGCTTAACATCACGCCACCAAGCAGCGCAGGCATGGCCTACCAGAACCTCCCCTGCACTGATTACCAATCTGTCATGGTGGCTGTCGTAAATGCCACAAACAACCCATCCCAGGAACTCCTCTTCAGCTACACCTGCCCTGCTGTACCATATCTGAGTGACTGACCCCGCCAATTGGAAAAGGAGGCAAAAAGTATCGTGCCCACAGATGAGCAAACAACAAAGAACACACAGCCCGCCTGCTCAGACATAGACAAATTAAAAAAAAAAGGACGAAACAAACAAATCTACAATCAATAAATGAGAAAAATAATTACTGAATGCCACAAAAACAGCAGACTATATCAAAACATCTACAATAACAGGACAGGATGGTTCCAGTAGGCGTCCAAAATAAAACACCAGATGACTTTCCAGTGGAAGAAAAGGCACTAGAACTACCTGATAGGGAATTCAAATCTCTAATACTCAGAATTATCCAA
>NW_004444301.1:426833-492932 GCF_000243295.1 Trichechus manatus latirostris | reverse complement strand
AAAGATTAGTCCAAAGGACTAATGGACCACAGCTACCAAGGCCTCCACCAGACTGAGTCCAGTACAGCTAGATGGTGCCTGGTTACCACTACTGACTGCTCTGACCGGGATTACAACAGTGGGTTCTGGACAGAGCTGGAGAAGGATGGAGAACAAAATTCTAACAGACAAAATAAAGACCAGATTTACTGGCCCAAAGGAGACTGGAGAAACCCCGAGAGTATGGCCCCCAGACACCCTTTTAGCTTAGTGGTAAAGTCACTTCCGAGGTTCACCATTCAGCTGGGGATTGGAAAGCCCCATAAAACAAAACGGGACTAATGAGGAACAGCAGTCCAGGGACAAGGGCTAGAAGGCAGAAGGGGACAGGAAAGCTGGTGATAGGGAACCGAAGGTTGAGTAAGGACAGTGTTGATGCGTTGTGACTTTGGTAGCTATTGTCATAGGGCAACATGTGTACTAACTGTTTAATGAGAAACTATTTTGTTCTGTAAACCTTCATCTAAAGTGAGAATAGGAGAACAATTGGAAGAGCATAGTGGACGTCACTGAACTGTGCATGTAGAAATTTTTGAAATGGTGTATCTTTGGCTATGTATATTTTCACCAAAAAAAAAAAAAAGAAAGGTCGAGAAGGGAGAAGGAAGAGGGTTGATAAGTCGTGGGGTTGTTAACCAATGTCATAAAACAATATGTGTACTACTGTTTAATGAGAAACTGTTCTGTAAACCTTCACCTGAAATACAATTAAAAAAATAAATTAAAAAAAAGTTTTAACTGTATTGCTATTTGGTAAACTTACAATTTTGAGCATAATTGTTATGGAGAAATATTGTAGGTTAATCAACATGCATTTATTGAACTCAGTATCAACATGCATTTATTGAGCTCAGAATACGTCCTTGTGTTATGGGGAGGGTTGAGTAAAAAAGTTACAATAGTTTTGAGGACCTAAAGTGCAAATATACATGAAAAAGATATAAAATGATTTCATGATGTGGACAATAGCTCTAAATTATCAATAAAACATAATGATAATAAATGGGTCTCTTTCACGAGAGTGACCTCAGAACATCCATGGTTCTGCAAAGAGTGAGTAGCAATGCTATCAGACATAACCATTCAGGCACTGAAATAAGGGACAATATCACACTCCACCAAAGAAACAATGAAATTATATATATATGTGCACGTACAAAGTTCACGTGCCATGGGGATTTTTAATAGCCACAGATAACTACAATTCTGAGTTTTTCTAAAAAAAAAAAAAAAAAAAAAAAAAAACAACGTTCATAATTCTATGGGAATTCAAATATAATATATAAACATTTATTAAGTACCTATCTTGTGCCTATCCTCTGCCTGGTGGTGAGGTTAGTATAGGTGAATAAGATACAGTACCTGCTTACAGAGTGTCCATAATCTGTTCGGAGGCAGAGGGAAGAAATATAACCATATAAATCCCAAATCAATATACACTGCAATAAGCAGTATAGAAAAGATACAAATACAATGTTTTGAGAGCCCCACTAGTAAGAAGTCAACTTATTCTGCCTGGTGCAGTCTAGGATGGATTTACAGAGGATATGCCATTTGAGCCAGGCCTCAAGGGTAAGTAGTCTTTTGGCTGACCTAACAAGAGAGAAGGGTATTCTAGTTGGAAGGAATGGCCTGTTCTAAGTCATAGGCCTGGGAGAAAACTGAGTATCTGTGGACTATGGAATGAGAAGAAGTCCAGGCAGGGGGTTAGTAATATCTCAGTGAATTAATAGAATAGGTTCTTGGAGTAGACAAGACTTTGTCCACACAGAGCCAAAACACCCCACTCAAAGATAAAAACACAAAAACCTAAACCAAGCAAGATGATTCAGTTGGTTGTTTTATCATGACACAAAACTGTTTAACCCACAGTTTGACTTCTTCTACCATGTTAATAATTTCTGATAACTGAAAAATACTTTTTTTGGAGAAACTGTACTCTACAGGGATTTTGTTTGTTTGTTTTGCATCATAAAGCAATGCATGTTCTAAAGCTACATCTTCAATAGTCACAGGTAGCTACTGAGCACTTGAAACAGGGCTAATGCCACATAATGAAATGATAATATTTTTGATACACTGGTAAACAAAATATATTATTAAAATTAATTTCACTTGTTTTACTTTTTCTGATTTTAAATGTGGCTATTAGAAAATTTAAAAGTACTTGTACTGGTCACAATGTATTTCTATTGGACAGTGCTGTTCTAATAGTTTTATGTAGCAAGTTAATTCTATTCCCCGGGAATGGGGCAGCATGAACTTACAAGATGAGAGATTTTCTCACACTTAGCCCATAAAGAAAGTCCTCTTTGAAACAACATGTGGTATAAATAAAAATCATTAAAAATTTAGCATCATATAGCACATAAATATTTTTAAATACACGTGGGGAAGCATTGAGAATTTTATTTTTAAATATAATTTCATTTAGGGAAGCTGTATTTTATAAATTTAATTTATAAATACCTGAAGCCTCTACAATATTGTGCTACTCTAGTGTGGAATTTCATAGCCAATTTTTGTTTTTTTTTTAGTCTATTTATTGCATTGATTTAGTTGTTTCCACAACCCTAGAAAAAAATAACATAACAGAAAGATATTTTTTTGATCCATGTGTAATACCCTTCCTTTGAATCTATTGATTTTTGATAGCACTTTCGTATATGTTAAGGCTAAAGACAAAATCAACATAAGATGGAAATATATAGCAGTTATATTCATTGTAATTATCTTTATTATTTTTAATTTGAGAAATATAAAAGTACAGAGGATAGCAACATAATTTAAAAGCCAATTGAAAATGACTTAAACTGTTCAACATCTATCTATATAACTGAGCTGGAGATTTTAAGAGCTAGCCACCAATTGCTGTAAATTTTTTTGAAAACGTGTTTAGAATTTACTTGGAAGTCAATGAGTCTCAAACGAAAAGTTTTCTGAAGATATTTTGATAAAATTGTTACTTTTAAGTTGTATACTACTAAAAATTTTTAAGCTGAGTTACCATGAAACAATAGTGACATGCAATAGCATTAGACTAATTACATAGTTCCACTAATTTCTAAGAAGCGCATTAAAATAAAATGAATTGTTGCTATCTACTGTGTTTAGGGAATCTCTGCTAATATAAAAGACTCAGTTTACAGCCTTTTTTGAATGATTGGGAATAACACAGCTGTTAACATGCATGAGATTACACTGTAAAGCATTACCTAACAACAAATCAGGCCACAAATACTAATAAACAAAATTACTGGGCCCTTAATGGAAGATTTCTGCTAATTTTCAAAGTTTTACAATTAGCTATGATTCAATGAACCTAACTCCCCATTAAATTAAACTGTTAGGAAAGGCAGAACAGTCCTGTTTTATGTAGACAATGTTACAGTCCTATCTGAACTTTCATTTTTTGAAGCAAGGTAGTTTTAAAAATTATTTATATATATATAAAAGTAACTTTAAAATTAAGTTCTGCTTACTTCATATATTGCACTAGGATTAACACCCCCCCCTTTTTTTTTTTTACTCAACCCACCAGGGCCCTCCGACTGCCAGCATCTCTGACCTCGTTGCTCACCCTCTACTTTATTCAATTTTCTCCTTTACACAGATCTACTTTCTGTTTCAGCCCTTCAAGCCTATTCTGGCCTAGATAAGAAGTAGGTCCTATGTAAGTTTAGGTGTTATTATTATAATTAATAGATCTATAATGCTCATTAAACCAACAATTCAGCATTTCTTTTTTTTTTTTTTTATTGTACTTTAGATGAAGGTTTACAGAACAAACTAGCTTCTCATTAAACAGTACATATATTGTTTTATGACATTGGTTAACAACGCTATGATGTCAGTACTCTCCCTTCTCAACCTTGGGTTCCCTATTACCAGCTTTCCTGTCCCCTCCTGTCTACTAGTCCTTGACCCTGGATGTGTCCCTTTAACCTCATTTTGTCCTAAGGGTATGTCTAATCTTTGGCTAAAAGGTGAACCCCCGGGGTGACTTCATTACTGAGCTAAAAGGGTGTCCGGAGGCTATACTCTCAGGATTTCTCCAGTCTCTTCCAAGCCAGTAAGTCTGATCTTTTTTTGTGAGTCAGCGTTTCTTTTTAAGTATCTATTCTGAACTTAGACGAGGAAGATTTAAAACTTTAGTCAGTATAAGAATGACCAGTGATTTTCATAAAATGCAGATTATTAGGATCCTTCACAAAAATTCACATTATCCTACACTTTTGCTAGGTAATCTTATTAAGACCCAGAACTTACTGTAGGGTGAAGTTAAAAGTGGATCCAGTGCCAAATTCGGTGGAACCCAGCCATTTATGTTAGAGAAGCACAAAATAAAGGATGCAGACAGATATTAACGAATAAGGCAAGATTGTGTTTCAAGTGTATATGCATACACTACCTGAACTGGAGAGGGTATGTCTTGTCTAAACTAGCTCCAAGGATTGCTGTCATGCAGAAATATGAGGGACTCAGTGTTTCTCAATCTTCTGAGTTTTATGTAGTAGCCAGAATCCCAGGATTTGTATGTGAAACCCTCATAATTTTTCAGTGCTGGTTTAGGATTATTTTAAACAGTGGATGGACCAAACCCACACAAATCTTCAGCTGGATCAGGCCCTCAGGCTGCCAGTACATGACCTTAATTTAAGAGAAGTAACTCATAAATCCACATCTCTAGCCTTCATTATTTCCCTGGGTTCAAACTAAATTATCAAGTTTCTTATGCAACATTACCACTTGACTATAACACAAGAACATTAAACTTAATGTAGCTAAAACTGAAATTAGTGTCTTCCAAAATGTGATTCTCCTCTTGTATTCCTTATCTCAGTTAGTGGCATCAATATTCATTTAATCACTCAAGTCAGAAATCCTACGCTTACCCCAGTTTCAATATACAGCCAGTTAACAAGCTATTCAATCATCCATTCAAAGACTATTTATTGAATATCTACTACATACCAAGCATAACTCTAGGCACTGGAACTACAATGGTGAACTAATCCCATTGCTTCTTCTTCCTAAAATATATGGACTCAAATTCTTCTCATCTCCATAGCTTCTTAACATTTCTCTCTCTTAATTGTTGGAATAAGCTTCTAATAGCTCTCTCTGCTAGTTTTGTCTCAGCCCAGTTTATCTTCTGCACTACTAAAAGTATGCAAACTAGATCCTGCCTGCTTAAAATTTTCAAACCCCATTTATTTCAAGATAAAATTTTAAAGTCTTTGGCTTTGGCATAGAAGCACTTTCATATTCTGGTCCCATTCATTTTCTTCAGCCTCATTCTCACCATTTGCCTATATTAATCTGACATTTAAGCCTCATATGATTCTCTTTGTCTTCCCATTCCTTTCTATTCTCTCTCTTGGAATGTCCTCAGCCCTTGTGTCACCATGGTAACTTCTAAATGTTAAATACTTATTCAAGTCTGAGTTAACCATAATTATGAAACATCCCTCTACAATATTTTGCTCTGTAACATTTGATATTATTGTCACCTATTATATTTTTTACTGTTTTATGTAGTTTCCTTCTCGACTCCATGTAATTTATAGGATGTGCTGTTCTTCAAGTAGAAGCTTTGCTCCCTCACTGATTAGAAAGCTCCATTCTTCACACAATTTTTGGTCCAGAAATGGGAATAAGAACCAAGTGTGGCCATTTTCGTTGGAGGAATTGATATAAATACTGAGAGAAAGAGGGTCTCTTTTCTTCTCAAATCAGAAGTTCTAAATGTCATGCAGGCTTGTAGCTCAGGGGCCATCTTTGCTGCCATGTGGAGAAAGCTTACATGAGAAAAGCTCTGAGGAAACTCTAATTGAGGGACAGAGAGGCATGATGATAAAATTATTGGAACCTATAGATTCAGGCAAGTTTTAGACCTCCCCAGTGTTTGTACTTCCCAGTTATGAAGCCAATACCAAAAAAAAAAAAAAAAAAACCCAAACCCACTGCCATCAAGTTGATTCTGACTCATAGCGACCCTGTAGGACAGAGTAGAACTTCCCTATAGGGTTTCCAAGGAGCAGCTGGTAGATGCGAGCTGCTTACCTTTTGGTTAGCAGCAAAACACTTAACTACTGCACCACCAGGGCTCCATGAAGCCAATGAAAAACCCAACCCAAACCCATTGCCATCAAGTCAATTCTGACTCACAGTGACTCTATAGGACAGAGCAGAACTGCCCCATAGGGTTTCCAAGGAGTGGCTGGTGAATTCGAACTACTGACCTTTTGATCAGTAGCCAAGCTCATGAAGCCAACAGAGTACCCTTTTTTCTTCAGCTATTTTGAGTTCAATTTCTATAACTTATAACTAAAAGAGAAAAAAGGGATATAAGTATGTTACTTATCCTTTTAGAGCTGTGGATTTTTTCCTATCCTTTTCTCTCTAATGTTCCAAGTCGAGTAGCTACTCCTCCTCTTTGCTTCTCTTAACATTTAGCTCATAGTTTTAATACCACAATGTGTTTTGACTACAGCCTAGTTATCTTTTTCCTCACAAAACTGTGAACTCCTTGAGGTCAAGGACTGTGTCTCATTCATCTTTGTATCACCAGTGCCTAGCATGGTGTCTTAAGTTTTTCAAGTATTCTTGTAATTGTTATGGTTAAAGCTTTTATTAACTGAAGAGTCAAGTACCTAAAAACAAGTTTATAGCACTTACTTGAGAAAAATTAATAAAGTACTGTAGACATCTTAAAACCATATTTTCTATTTAGAGACTAGCTTATTAGTGTTCAACATTAACTTGTTTTTATTACAAGGTAAATAAGTGTACCTGTTCTCTGTACTGAAGCTTCTCTCTTGGGATAAGCTATATTTATATTTAAAATAAGGAGGAGTATTTAAATTCCTTCAACAAGCAAATGTAATCCTTTACCAGTGTTTTACTGAAAAGCACCAACTCAAAGAAAGGAAAAATCTACCTTAAATATCCAAATGACCTTTTTATACATTTCAGATACAATGAAAAAAATCAATTTTTTAAAAAAAATAATTACATGAAATGGACTAATAATTAATTCAATGTTTTACAATGCCAAACCAATGATGTCGACTCATGGAGAGCCTGTGTGTTACAGAGTATAACTGCTCTGAAGGGTTTTCTTGGCTGTAATCTTTATGGAAGCAGATTGCTGGGACTTCGTTCTACAGTGTTACTGGGTGGGTTTGAACTGCCAGCCTTTAGGTTTGTAGTCAGGCATAGTTTGTGCCACTCAGGGATCTTATATTTTGCAATAAAGGAGCTATATTAGGATGTTTTACAAAGTAATTCTCATAAATTTTATAGTTATTAATGTATTATATATTATAAAACCTTCACATTTAAAAAAGTATTAACATCAATTATATTAAACTAATATGCCCAGTGTAATGTAATTCACCACCATCTTCAAAACAAGTATTAATTAAATAATTAATATTTTGATTAAGAAAAATAAAAAACAAAGTCTGAATATCACGTAACGTTGGTCTCACATCTATCCTTATTACTCAGCCAAAATCACCAAATAAGATCAAACAGAGAAACTGCAGTAAAAAATTGAATGTGTGGAGGCTTATATCAATGTGCTATTATAACAGTTTAATACAAGAACTCAAAGAGAATTCCACAAGTAATGTTGTCCCTGTATAGGACAAAAATGCTAAAAATCCCTTGCAAATGTATTTTTCTCAGTTCTTCCTTTAATTTTGGTTTATTGTGGCATACAATAAGAACAGGGCCTGCCTAAACTCCTAGGTAGACTTAGAAACTTAGGATAAGAGTTTAGTAATAAGTATCAATTATAGAGAATATGTGTCTTAAGGTTTATTTCAGTACCACATGTTTTCAGTTATGACTAATGAACAACCCACTCTCACATATATTTGGAGAGTTGATACAATTTGAAATAATCGTGGTTTAACAAGTGGCTTACTGGGTGACTCAGCCCCTTCATTCTGTCTCTAACAATAACATAAAAGGATTTTTAGTGGGAGATCACTGTTCTTTTTTTGACATCAGCCACAAGAAGAACGTGTTAGACTTCTAATTGTACTGTCTTTAACACCAACCATGGAGCTGCTGCCATCCTGTCAATGCCCGAGCATCCTTAAACTTTCTGATATTTCCAACCACATCTCCCAGAGAAGTGATGGCATGGATAGATTGTCATTGAGCAAGTGAAATAGGTCTTGTTTCTTTTACCTTAAGTTTATTATTCTCAGGCAAGGGATGGACCCTATTTCTGGGAGTCCAAAAGAACATGATTAATTCTTTTTCAGGTAGTTTTTTTGCCAATAGAAGAATTTAATATTAAGACACATTTTCACCTGTGTGATACACAGTCATGATTGGTATCTTCATGCTTTTAACAAGGTTTACTTTGATATTTTAGTGCAAACATATTAGAAAATATCATTAATAAAAACTTTTTTTGATGGCTGACTAAACAGTAAGAACTTTACGTGAGTTAATTCATTTAATCCTCATAGCAAATTTATTAGATTGGTACTGATCATGTTCATTTGACAGATGAGAAAACTGACACACACAGAAATTCAGACTTGCCCAAGGCCACACAGCTAGGAGCAGCAGAGCTGGGACACAAAACCAGGCAGACTGCTTCTACAGGCTAATTTCCAAGAGTATGCTCTACTGCCTTACATAATTAACACTTTTCTCCAGGTTCTACAGTCTGAAGTTATAACAGGAACATAAGTGTAACAGAAACATTTTCCTTATTCAACAACACTGACTTCTACAATTCTACAGCAACTCAATTTCAAATAACTCCTAACAAGTTCTGGAAATCCCAACGTGTTAGCAGTATCTCCTGGGCTTGAAATTGAAGTTTTCCTATAGTATATTTCCCACGTCACTGCTGAGAAGTTCCCTACTGCCTAATATAACTTCCAGGTCAACCTGATTCATTGATACATCAATTATTTATCTAATGCCTACTATGTGTCCATTACTGTTCCAACCACTGGGAAAATATAGGAGAATAAAACAAAGTTCTTGTTCTTACAGAACTATAGTCTAGAGACGAAGGGAAAGTGAAAAATAATTTACCAGTTAGTAATAACTGCTGTGGATGAAAAAGCCAAGGATGGGGAATGTCATTTACAACACATAGGGAAGGGGGTTAGGTCTCAATAATAAGATGGCATGTGAGTAAAACCTAAATGAAATAAAGGAGTGTGCCATGTAGACCTCTGGGGGAAGAGCATTCTAGGAAGAGTTCTAAAGAATACCCAGGGGAGTGGTGTGATTTGAGGGTAGCAAGGGAAGAGGAGAGTGGTAGGATGTCAGAGATATAAAGAGGATCAGATTAAATGGGATATATAGATACAGATATAGGTATCTATATATCTGTATCTGTTAAGTGCTTGGCTGCTAACTGAAAGGTCGGCAGTTCAAATCCACCAGTCATTCTGCAAGAGAAAGATGTGGTAGTCTGCTTCCATAAAGAATACAGCCTTGGAAACCCTATAGGGCAGTTATACTCTGTCCTACAGGGTCGCTCTGATTCAGAATCGATGCGACGGCAATGGGTTTGGGTGGATATCTATCTGTCTGTCTGTCTGTCTGTCTATCTATCTGTATATATATATATAAAGTGGAGCCCTGGTGGCACAGGGGTTAAGAGCTTGGCTGCTAACCAAAAGGTTAGCAGTTCAAATCCACCAGCCACTCCTTGGAAATACTATGGGGCAGCTCTATAAGAATAGCAAGACTTGTGCAAAGAATGTTTTCTCAGGTAAGACAGAAAATTTACTTGGAAAGAGTTGTGGATGCTTTGGATAACTAAGAAAGGCTACCATCTAGAGAAAGAAGCCACAGACCACCAGGAAAGAATGAAGTGTGTCCTGAGTGGAAGAGGTTTGCAAATGGTACACATGGCAGGGAAGAGTGTCATAGGCTTTGTTGGACTAAAGACATTTCAGATTCTGAAATGATGCTCATAAGAACCCAAGAGATAGAGAGATAATATGGGAGTCTAAGTCTGGGATTTGCAAAACTTTTCTGTCTTGCTTCCATTCCAGAGTGGTGTCTTAGGTCACGTTCCCTGGATGCAGAACCTGAAATGGGAGTCTTATGCAAGGATTAACTGAGGAAGTTCTCTCAGAAAAAGAGGAAGCAGGATGAGGCAGGGAAGGAAAGAGCTAAGCAAGAATATGGTCTTACCTGGAAACCGGCTTCAGTCTGATTCCATGGAAAAAATTTGAAGTAGGAATTGCATCACAATTTTGCAAGTTGAGGCGAGAGGAGTACTTTTGTACCCCTGTCTTGGGTATGCACACAGCCTCAATGGGGAGGTAGTTCTTGTTTTAACTGAGGGCAATTCTCCTCAAGACAGGAAAAGAAGAGTATCTGTGAGTGTTAAAGGGATCTGAGCAGGGGACTAACTACCATTCACTGCAAGTGGGAGACAAACAACAAGCACATAAATAGTATGTCAGGTTGGGACATGCCACTTGGGTAGAGGAGGACAGAAAACAACAGGGGCAGAGGTATTGAGCTTTTAGATACAGTAGTCAGAGAAGGCTTCTCTGATAATGTGGAATTTGAGCAGAGACCTCAATAAACAGAGTCCAAGTCCTTTAGCTGGGGGAAAAGAGTATCCAGTGAACTGAGGTCTTGAATCAACACAGAGCAAGCCTTGGGGTGTTCGAGGAAGAGTAAGAAGGTGGAAGTGGCCAAAGTGGTTGAGGATGAGGTGAGAGATAGGAGGTGATGCTGGAGAGGAAACAAGTGGGGAAGGATTACATAGGATCACTGTATAGGGGTGCTGTGAGTCAGAATCGACTCGAGGGCAATGGTTTTTAACAGGTGTAGTATCCAGCTCTTGTGATAAGACAATGAAAGAATCACGTTCCGCAAGATATCTGTATCATACTTTTAAAGACAGAAGGGCTCTCTCAAAAAGTTATATGGTTCAACTTTTAAATTTCAGACATTTTCTACAGTGGAAAAATGTTGCTGAAGCTAAAAGACGAGGATAAAATTCTATATAGGATGGAAAATGACTTCTTATTTAATACATTTGAAGAATAATTGACTGTAAATGTTTAAACTATTTCCACATATTAAGTTTCATTTGTTTAAGTCCTAAATCTTGACGCCATCCCATCAGTTGCAACACAGTGAGTGGATGAGGGCTAGCTGGCTAATGTGCAGAGGATGTGTGCTCAGAAGCCGGCATTAGCTTGGCATTTATTCTAGCTATAATTTCATCACCCTAGGTAAGGGAATTAGTAATAATAGTTTCAGGCAAGTGAGCCACATTTTCCTTACATGCAATGGTCAGCTAGTGCCAGAATCATCAGTTCCACTAGGTCCAATGCAAAGTGTTTTACATTCAAATTGAGGAATGGAGAACAGCTGACCATCCTTGAAGGATAATCAATACGTGGCTATAAAGTAATTTGAAAATAACACTGTATATGAATGCCCAATAACAATAATGATATACTGTTGCTTCTATTCATTTGAAAGCAATTATTTCACTCCACATTAGTGTTGGCCTTCACAGAAATACTTATTAGCAGTTTTAGCCCTCTGTTGTAGTTACTGTTGTTTTTCTGATATATAGTAAGTCCGTCTGATGCTTCTGTGAATTCAAAATTTTTATATATTGTTCAATGCTAAGCCATACTTTGTTTGTTTTTTTTAAAAAACAGATTTCTTAACTTTCTGGCTTTGCCTTAAATTGCCCACATTTTACTCTGCGGTCAATTCGCCAATATACAAGTTCCTGACTCCAATCTTTTTCCCTCATTCTTTGCCATTAAAATACTTCTGAGTGTGGTGATTACCCCTTACTGGGGAGACCTCGAATTAGAAGCTTATTTTCATCTCTTGTGTCACACTTACTTTTCGTCTTTTTTTTTTTTAACACATGCTGAGCTAACAATATCATCAAAGAGAAATTTAAGTAAAGTAATACATCTGGAAGAGTTAAGTATTTCAGTTGAACATCTTTATCTAAGTTTAACTAAAGACTACATTTAAAAATGCATTCAGCAACTGATCTTAAAAATACCACAGAATAAAACATTTAGTTTCATTCATGAATGATTTTTTCTTAATATCTGAATATGACAAGCCACTTCAAAATACTGTTAGTTGTATTCACTGACTTTTAAAATGGATATTTCTGATAAATAACATCATGATATACTTATAATGATTTATTTAAATATTCTTGTTTAAAATATATAGGCTATTTGGCTGTGAAAGAGTATTTATTTCATTTGCTTACAGTTAGAGAGTGGTTTGTTTTATTAATAAATTATATCCATTCTAAGTGTATTTAGAGTTAGTGAATTTCAAGAAAATGCAATTTAAATATAGTCTGGCATTCCCTGCTTTAAGAGATCAAGTAAGGTTCTTTGTGAAATACCCTCCAGAGATATAATTGGTGAGAAAGCATGGCCTACAGATCCCTGAGTCTTAAATTTAAAACAAAATCAGAGGTCTAATTATTACTCTCTTCTGTGCAGATACTTGCTCTCAATAGGATTTTTAATTAGAATGAGAAATAGTTCTGACAAAAGCACTAAGAGATTATACAAAATACATTTCTTAGGAGTTAATTTTAAAAATACTGCAATAAATACATTTGGATCTGCATGCCATATGCATATACTATGGAGTTTTTTTTGCAAATAACATGCTATACATTTTTTGCTAACCGAGCAACCTGAAGCGTTATTTTCCTAAGTGCACTATACTAATTTTTTTACATGTTGCTGACTTCAATTGACACTAAGAAGACATAACTAAACTATAAAATAAGCAGACCTAACATAGCCTAATGGTTTCACTTAAGACTATCTGATGAGGTTTTCACATTCAACTGTTGAGCTAATGTGCTATAATTATCAACTTAAATTAACAGAAACGAATGCACAGTTTTAATTGCTTCTTTTCCAAATATTGGGAGACTACCAAACTTGGTCCATGACTTCTTGATCATGAGTTATATCTTTATTATACAATTACGATCAAAAGTAAGATTTTCAGACTATTTTAATACATATGAGCAGGAGATAAAAGAAAACAAACAGAATAAAAGAAAATGAATAGAATGATATGATTTAATTACAACATGGAAGGATGAGTGAATGAGGCTGAAATTCACTTCTGGAAATGTCATGAGACGTGTGGTATACGTATGGGCACGCAATGTCAGAACAGTTTTACTTAATTTCATCATTTTGTCATGAATTCATCATCAAATAATGCGCTATGTGTAGGCACGTTATTTACATGGACATGTTACTTGCAAAAAAAATACAGTAATTTTGTTTTTGTATAACCAAGAGCTAAATACATACAAGTGGACCTAAAATGGATCAAATATAAAATTCCAGCAGGAGTAACATCTTTTGGTTTCCCTGCTCAGTATTTATTCTCTCTTTCTGTTAAGAAGACCTCAACTTCTTTGGAACACTACCCCTTCTCCATCACATACACTGAGATCATCAATAAAAATTCTGCATTCTTCTGGCCAGGGTAGAGATTTGTGATCCAACTTAGGCTGCTTCAATTCTCCCAGCTGGGAGTGTGAATTTTGAACAGAGTGCTTTGAAGGCTGAAAAGAATTGGAGGTGATACATCTCATATATGGACATCCTTTCAAGACTGTCCCTTAGTTCCTGTTCCTATCCTTGCATCTTCTTTGGTCTCCATCCTTTCTAAGATCTAGCTATTGGGTTTCCTTTTAGAGTCTCTGAGCTTGCCTTATATATTTCAAATATACATCTGCCTTTAGCTAACCAGAATCAGTTTCTTTTACTTACAACCAAAGATCTCTGACTATGCAAGCTCATAAAGATGATAAAATATATATTCGTAGAAAAAGGAAATACTGCCATGTGATTAGAATTGACATATAAGAATTATGTGCCATAAATTGTAAATGGGAAAGTTAAACAATTGGTAGGTGATTATGAAATGGATAAACTGTCATACCCTAACAGGACAAAAAGATTGACAGTTCTCAATGCCTTGTTGTGTGCTGTTGAGTTGATTCCAACTCATAGCAACCCTATAAGACAGAGTAGAATGACCCCATAAGGTTTCCTAGTCTGTAATCTTTACAGGAGCAGATCACCAGGTTTTTTCTACTGTGGAAATGCTGGTGAATTCGAACCACCAACCTTTCGGTTAGCAGCTGAGAGCTTAACCATTGCACCACCAGGGTTCCTTCTCAGTGCTTAGTTGTAGCTATTAGCAAGTGTATTAATATACCATTGATGCAGCAATAAAGAGAAGAAGTGCAAAGAAATTGAAGGGGGCCTCAGAGGAGGCCAAGATTGGGAGATTCTTTCATTTTATCCCAGATATTTTCCTAGAAATATTTCTCATAATCAAATTCACTTAATCATGCTTTTATTTTGTATATATATATTCTTAATATTCAATATGGTCTTCATTCTCCAGTACTATATATTTTGTTTTGCATGTGTTCTAACCTCTATTACACTCTTCAGCACATTTATAACTTCCAACCAGGCAGAACTTGTGCTTCTCAAGTTTCACAGATCTGGTAGAGTGAATTATACAGAATTTGTATTCCATTAACACTTGTTGGTCTCAATCCAGTAAACATGACAAACAAACAAAAAGCCTTTACTGTATTGGTAATTTAATCTCTCTAAGACTATCTCTAATGATTAGGTAGCTGCTGTTAGAACTTGATTTGAAAAGATTTGGGAGCTTCATAAAGTATATGCCTCTCTCATGCCTGCTCTGCCTCATAGCCTATCAATTCAACCATGATAGTATCTAAAATTTTGCTATTAGAAAAAATATAATTTTACTACAGGCTTTTCTAAGCCTTTCTTTTATAATCTCATGATAAAGCTTTGGTACTACTATACCATCCACATATGTTTAGTTACATATACTTCATATATTTAAGGACGACACAGCTGAACTATAGAAGCTACTATACTCTTCCATGGCAAATTATTTAATTCCTTTATGACAATAGTTATGTCTATTTAAAATTCAATGTCATTATACAATTACAGAACAGATTTTAGCACAACAGTTAAATAAAGCATCCTAGAAAGGTTTTGACATGGCTAAAAAGAAATGCACACACAGAATAGTGAACTGTGATGATTAAAAATACCAGAAGGGAAAAATATACGTATTTAGGTTACAAGTACCCACTCAGTCTCTGTTGTTGGTCACATATTACTGCTCAGTCACAAAGGTCATTCAAAATATCCTCGCCATAAAAATAAAGATGAGAACATATCACTTTTACCATTGAGGGGTTTCATCTCCATGACTGCAAACAATTGGGGCAGCCCTACTTTATTCTGTCTAAAGGGCCAATTGCTACTCAACCCAAACTCACTGTTTCCATGAGGAAATGCAAACCTGATTTACCAGATCACCCAAATTTTATGAGAAACCAGAATTACAGATTTTATGTGAAATCTCCAAAATTTGAAGCTTGGAAATTAATTTATTATTTGGTAGTTTTAAAAAGATTATGTCAGAGATCAGACTGTCTGAGTTTGTGTCTTGGCTGCATCATCTACTATCTCTTTGACCTTGGGTATGACACTCCCTGTACCTCATCTGGAAAACAAGATACTAATATCAACCTTATAAGGGCTTGTGAGAATTTCAATGAAATAACAGAGCATCTGATATTGTATAAACAATTAATAAATATTAGCTATTATTAACATTTAAAACCATATGCTGAAAAACTAAAATATATCTGCAGGATTTATCTCTAAAATGATATTTTTTTCATTAAAAAAAAACTTCAAACAGATAATGTAGTGTACAGAGTAGGTATAACCCAGACAAGAATCTGCAATGTGACTTACTCCTCACTCTCTGCTCTGCAGTAAGTGAAGTGTAATCTTTACTGACAATCAGTAGTCTTGAACCCTTCAATAATAGTAGGAGACAGTACACCACAGTCAGCCTTAAGAATTTGATGTTAGCCTCTGATATATATTTTTCTCTAAACAAGATTCACTGTCCATCAAAACACATTTTTATGAGAATTCTCTTAACATGCATATCGCTCATCCCTTATTTCAAAATCTAAATTGGCTAAATTTGAGACTGATGTTTCTAATATATATTTTGGAAAGAAGTATCTATGTCTATGTAGTTTTCTTCCAAAAATTAAAATTAATTCCTTATTAATTTTTAAGAGTCTAACATCACAGAACCCCATAAGAGAAAGTACCCCTATCTTGTTTCCTATATGTCAGCTTCAGCTTTCCACAGCAAAATCCCTTGAGAAGTAATTTCTGTATTTTTTTCGCTTACCTTCCAAATGCAAATGACAGTGTCATCTCAGGCAACCACAATTTCTACACAGGAAGTTTTTTTTTAAATTATTATGCAAGATTCGGGTTTTAATGCTGATTATCCAGATCATCTCATTAAAATGCTCCTAAGGAAATTCTCTGTTCTGAAAACTCTATCAAATGGATTCATATCTGAACAAATTGTGCTGCCTTGCAATACCCTATGATATGATTTATTTCCAAATTTCTATTCTGAGGATTCAGAAGGGTTCATTGTGCCAATTACAAGGAAGAATAATTACCTAATGAACTTTTCAGGTTTCCAAAATACGTGAATTTCCCACCAATTGGCAATATGTGATATCAAAAAACAGGGTCTAGTCTGAGAATATAACATTCAGTCAACTGCATCCCACCTCAACTAAAAGTTTAGATGTACATGTGTTCATGTTAAAGCATATAGACAAACATGTTCAGAAACATAAGGATTATGATATGTTATGACTTTATTTTGCAGTTTCATATTTCACTGCTCCACTAATGCCATGTGACCCCTTAAAATTCATAATTAACATCTCAAAATACTGACTAGTTCACTGTACTCTTTCTGTCTGCAATTGAGTATAAAACATAAAGAGGCTATGCTTTGTCAATCAACGAAAGTGCACTGTCAAAACTGTGTAAGCTGTCTCATAGTTTATGATAAGAATTGAATGAAATGTTATATGACACACAACTAATTTTGAACACAGAAATTTAATAGAAAATTAATAATTATTAATAAATAGAAAATTAATAAATGTTTCTTAAGGTTGATGAAATTAAAGACCAAAGAGTGTCTGTATAGTCACCTATTCTGTCATTCCCTGACGTGTCTATCAGTTTGTCATACTGTAGGGGCTTGCATGTTGCTGTGATGCTGGAAGCTATGCCACTACTATTCAGATACCAGCAGGGTGACTTATGGTGGACAGTTTCAGCTGAGCTGCCAGACTAAGACAGACGAGAAGAAGGACCTGGCAGTCTAATTCTGAAAAGAATCAGCCAGTGAAAACCGTATGAATAGCAGCAGAACATTGTCTAATACAGTGCCAGATGATGAGTCCGCCAGCTTGGAAGGCACTCAAAAGATGACTGGGGAAAAGCTGCCTCCTCAAAGTAGAGTTGGCCCTAATGACGTGGATAGAGTCAAGCTTTCGGGACCTCGATTTGCTGATTTGGCATTACTCAAAATGAAAAGAAACAGCTGCAAACATCCATTAGTAATCTGAATGTGGAATGTGCGATGTATGAATCTACGAAAATTGGAAATCGTCAAAAATGAAATGGAACACAAACTTTGATATCCTAGGCTTTAGTGAGCTGAAATGGACTGGTACTGGCCATTTTAAATTGGACAATCATATGGTCTACTGTGCTGGGAATGACAAATTGAAGAGGAATGACATTGTATTCATCATCAAAAGAACATTTCAGTATCTATCCTGAAGTACAACACTATCAGTGATAGGATAATATCCATATGCCTACAAGGAAGACCAGTTAATACGAGTATTATTCAAATTGACACACCAACCACTAACACCAAAGATGAAGAAATTAAAGATTTTTACCAGCTTCTGCAGTCTGAAATTGATCAAACATGCCATCAGGATGCATTGACAATTACTGATGATTGGAATGCGAAAGTTGGAAACAAAGAAGAAGGATTGGTAGTTGGAAAATATGGCCTTGGTGATAGAAATGATGCCGGAGATTGTATGAAAGAATTTTGCAAGACCAACGACTTCTTCATTGCAAATACCTTTTTTCACCAACAAAAATGGAAACTACACACATGGACTTTGCCAGATGAAAAACACAGGAATCAAATTGATTACATCTGTGGAAAGAGATAATGGAAAAGTTCAATATCAGTCAGAACAAGGCCAGGGGCCAACTGTGGAACAGACCAACAATTGCTCATATGGAAGTGCAAGCTGAAACTGAAGAAAATTAGAACAAGCCCACGAGAGTCAAAGTACAAACTTCAGTATCTCCCACCTGAATTTAGAGACCATCTCAAGAATAGATTTGACAGGTTAAACACTAAAGACCAAAGACCAGTCGAGTTGTGGAATGACATCAAGGATATCATATGTGAAGAAAGTAAGAAGT
Source organism: Trichechus manatus latirostris (assembly GCF_000243295.1). NCBI lineage: Eukaryota > Metazoa > Chordata > Mammalia > Sirenia > Trichechidae > Trichechus > Trichechus manatus. The sequence goes on along the minus strand of NW_004444301.1, from coordinate 474,438 downwards.
CATTAAAAAGACAGGAAAGAAAGAAAAGACCAAAACGGATGTCAGAAGAGACTCCGAAACTTGCTCTTGAACATCGAGTAGCTAAAGCAAAAGGAAGAAATGATGAAGTAAAAGAACTGAACAGAAGATTTCAAAGGGCAGCTTTTGAAGACACAGTAAAGTATTATACTGACATGTGCAAAGAGTTGGAGATAGAAAACCAAAAGGGAAGAACATGCTCGGCATTTCTCAAGCTGAAAGAACTGAAGAAAAAACTCAAGCCTCCAGTTGCAGTAGTGAAGGATTCTATGGGCAAAATATTAAACGATGCAGGAAGCATCAAAAGAAGATGGAAGGAATACATAAGAGTAATTATACCAAAAAGAATTTGTAGACGTTCAACCATTTCAAGAGATAGCATATGATCAGGAACCGATGGTACTGAAGGAATTAAGTCCAAGCTGCAATGAAGGCACGGGCAAAAAACAAGGCTCCAGGAATTGACAGAATATCAACTGAGATGTTTCAACAAATGGATGCAGTGCTGGAAATGCTCACTTGCCTATGCCAAGAAATTTGGAAGACAGTTACATGGCCAACCGACTGGAGCAGACCCATATTTATGCCTCTTCTCAAGAAAGGTGATCCAATGAAATGCAGAAATTAGTGAACAATATCATTAATATCATACGCAAGTAAAATTTTGCTGAAGATCATTCAAAAGCAGCTGCAGCAGTATGTCGACAGGGAACTGCCAGAAATTCAGGCAGGATTCAGAAGAAGGTGTGGAACAAGGAGTATCATTGACGATGTCAGATGAATCCTGGCTGAAAGCAGACAATACCAGAAAGATGTTTACCTGTGCTTTATTGACTTTGCAAAGGCATTCGAGTGTGTGGATCATAAAAAATTATGGATAACTTTGCGAAGAATGGGAATTCCAGAACACTTAATTGTGCTCATGAGGAACCTGTACATAGATCAAGAGGCAGTACTTTGAGGGCCCAAAGTCCATCAAATGGGGAACAGAGAGTCTTCTTAACAAATGGTGCTGGCAAAACTGGATATCCATCTGCAAAAAAATGAAACAGGACCCATATCTCACACCATATACAAAAACTAATTCAAAATGGATCAAAGACCTAAATATAAAACCAAAAACTTTAAAGTTCATAGAAGAAAAAATAGGATCAATGCTACAGGCTCTAACGCAGCATTAACAGGACACAAACCATAACCATCAAGACACAAACCCCAGAAGATAAGCTAGATAATTGGGATCTTCTAAAAATTAAACACTTACACTTACAAAAGACTTCACCAAAAGAGTCAAAAGAGAACCTACAGACTGGGAAAAAAAATTTGAACATTACAAGTCATTACTAAAATCTACAAGAAAATCCAACACCTCTACAAAAAAAAGACAAACAATCCAATTAAAAAATGGGCAAAGGAAATGAACAGACACTTTACCAAAGAAGACGTTCAAGCAGCGAACAGACACACAAGGAAATGCTTAGAATCACTAGCCATTAGAGAAACGCAAATTAAAACCACAATGAGATACCATCTCACCCCGGCATTACTGGCACAAATCAAAAACACTGGAATTAACAAATGTTGGAGAGGCTGCGGGGAGAACGGAACTCTTATGCACTGCTGGTGGGAATGCAAAATGATACAACTATTTTGGAAAATGATATGGTGCTTCCTTAGTAAGCTAGAAATAGAAATACCATACGATCCAGCAATCACAATCCTAGGAATATATCCTAGAGAAATAAGAGCTGTCACACAAATAGACCTATGCACACCCATGTCCATTGCAGCATTGTTCACAATAACAAAAAGATGGAAACAGTTTAGATGACCATCAACATATGAATGGATAAACAAACTATGGTATATATACACAGTGGAGTATTATGCAAAGATAAAAAACAATGATGAATCTGTGAAGCATCTCATAACATGGATGAAACTGAAGGGCATTATGCTGAGTGAAATAAGTCAATCATAAAAGGACAAGTATTGTATGAGACCACTACTGTAAAAACTTATGGAAAAGTTTACACTCAAAAAGAAATAATCTTTGTTGTTTACGAGGGATGGTAGGGGTTGGGGGGAAATACTAAATAGACAATAGATAAGTGGTAACTTTGGTAAAGGGTAAGACAGTACACAATACCGGGGAAGCCAGCACAACTTGTACAAGGAAAGGTCACGGAAGTTCCATAGACACATCCAAACTCCCTGAGGGACCGAAATGCTGGGCAGAGGGCTGTGGGGATCATGGACTCAGGGAACATCTAGCTCAATTGGCATAACACAGTTTATAAAGAAAATCTTCTACATTCTACCTTGGTGAGTGACATCTGGGGTCTTAAAAGCTGTGAGCAGCCATCTAAGATACTCCACTAGTCTCATCCCTTCGAGAGCATGGGAGAATGAAGAAAACAAGATACAAGGGAAAGATTAGTCCAAAGGACCAATAGACCACAACTACCATGGCCTCCACCAGACAGAATCTAGTATAACTTGATGGTGCCCAGCTACCACCACTGACTGCTCTGACAGGGATCACAACAGAGGGTTCTGGACAGAGCTGGAGAAAAATGTAGAACAAAATTCTAACTCACAAAAAAAGGCCAGACTTACTGGCCTGACAGAGACTGGAGAAACCCTGAGAGTATGGCCCCTGGACACCGTTTTAACTCAGTAATGAAGTCACTCTCGAGGTTCACCATTCAGCTAAAGATTAGACAGCCTCATAAAACAAAATGAGACTAATGGGGCACAACAGTCCAGGGACAAGGACTAGAAGGCAGGAGGGGACAGCAAAGCTAGTAATAGGGAACCCAAGTTTGAGAAGGGAGACTGTTGACATGTTGTGGGATTGTTAACTATTGTCATAAACAATACATGTACTAAAAAAAAAAGGCAGTTGTTCAGACAGAACAAGGGGATAATGCGTGGTTTAAAGTTGAAAAGTGTGCATCTGGGTTGTATCCTTTCACCATACCTATTAAATCTATATGCTGAGCAAATAATCCGAGAAGCTGAACTATATGAAGAAGAACGGGGCATCAGGATTGGAGGAAGACTCAGTAACAACCTGTGTTATGCAGATGACACAATCTTGTTTGCTGAAAGTGAAGAGGACTTGAAGCACTTACTGATGAAGATCAAAGACTACAGCCTTCAGTATGGATTACACTTCAACATAAAGAAAACAGAAATCCTCACAACTGGACCAATAAGCGTCATGATAAATGGAGAAAGATTGAATTTGTCAAGGATTTCATTTTACTTGGATCCATAATCAATGCCCATGGAAGCAGCAGTCAAGAAATCAAAAGACACATTGCATTGGGCAAATCTGCTGCAAAAGACCTCTTCACAGTGTTGAAAAGCAAAGATGTCATCTTGAAGAATAAGGTGCGCTTGACCCAAACCATGGTATTTTCAATAGCATCATATGCATGTGAAAACTGGACAATGAATAAGGAAGACCGAAGAATTGACGCCTTTGAATTGTGGTGTTGGTGAAGAATATTGAATATATTATGGACTGCCAAAAGAATGAACAAATCTGTCTTGGAAGAAATACAACCAAAATGCCCCTTAGAAGCAAGGATGGCGAGACAACGTCTTACATACTTTGGACATGTTGTCAGGAGGGATTAGTCCCTGGAGAACAACATCATGCTTGGTAAAGTACAGAGTTAGCGAAAAAGAGGAAGACGCTCAACGAGATGGATTGACACAGTGGCTGCAACAATGGGCTCAAACATAACAACGATTGTGAGCATGGTACAGGACCAGGCAATGTTTCGTTCTGTGGTGCACAGGGTCACTATGAGCCGGAACCGACTCGACGGCACCTAACAACAACAATTCTGTCATTGTATTCCAATTATAATACACTGTCTATGTATACAAGAAAATAATTACTCCTTTCATTAAAATAAATCATCATTTTATAGAACACAGTTCTCTATATACACTAAAAAGCTTTCAGCTGAGTACATTAAGTTCTTGTCAAAACATCTATTGCAATGCAAATTATGAAATACAAAGACTCTCTAGAATTTCTATCTATAAAGCAAGCTCATTGAGAAAATTTTGCACGTTACAATGGGATAATTCTCCCACTTAAGGTGCTTTATATCTGAAAGCACTAATTAAAGGGAAAAGTTAAGAGACATTTCTCCTTCAAAACTGTAAATAAGACAAATTGAAAACGATATTTTCTGTTAACTTTACATAAACTGTCAACTATAATGTCTGAGATTAAAGAACATTTTTTGGGAACTTCAAACTATTATTATTTTGCCTATTTTACATAATGGAACTACCAAAAAAATAAGAAAGCTGAAACAGGCAAAATGTCAGTGTTTTATATGAGAGTACCTTCAATCATCTTTCAGCTTAACTACAACCTATAATCTGAATAATCTTAAAAACAGCATTAAAAGATTTAGAGGATATCTTTTTTTAAAGGTTACATTTGACACTGTTAATAGTGATTGTTAATTGTTCTATTTATTATAAGCTTCAAAATGACATTGTGTTATCCCTAGCTGATAAATTGAAATCTCTATGATTATGTGGAATAGTAAAATGTTATTAAATTGCCTATATAATTAATTCAGCTTTTTCTCAGTTCATGTCAGATCAAGTGTGTAAAAATTAAATAATGTTTTAGAAGAACTTGACATAATTAATAAGATAGGTCTACAGGATATGTATGTTAAATTCTATATCTCAAAAAATAATACAATTTATTTTTCCAAATTTCCATGGAAAATTCACAAATTTTACTATATTTGAACACACTCACAAATATTAGTAATTTAAAACTTGGGACTAGTAGAGACCACGTCTTCTGTTCAAAATGCATGAAGGATACAAACAATAAAAAAAATTAGACAACAAACTAAAAATATCCCCATCACCTGGAAAACAAATCTGTAATCAAGTATTTAATTTAAAATACTGCATAATATTTAAAGCACTACATATTGGAACATATTGGACAGAAGCCAAACAGTTCTAAGAGAAAAAAATCAGGCACTTAATAGCCATATTAATGAAGAAGAAACATTGAAAATAAGTGAATTAAACATCCAACTCATGAAGTTAGAAGAACAACATAAACCTAAGGAAAATAGAATAAAGTGTTTTAATATGTTAGAAACAGAAATTGACGAATAAGAAAACATAATATGATAGAGTTGATAAGCCAAAGAAAAGCCATTAAGTTGAAAGAAAACAAAACAAAACAAAAAACAGATAATCCTTTGAGCAAACATTCTAATCAAGAAAAAAAAGAGGAGAAAGAACCACTACAGAAAGTAGAAATGAAAAAAAAAAAACTAAATAATTGATACTATAACAAATATTCAGAGGATCCTGAATGCTTTTCAAAATTATAATCTACATTCTAATTCATTTTTTCTTTAACTGTCTTAGAAAACTATTTTACATCTTCTCTTTTTCCTCAAACCTCCAACTCCTCCTCCACATTCACTATCAACTAATGCTCTTGCTCCCTACTTTTGCTTCAAGCAAACAGAAGAGAAAGTCCACAGACTGCCCAATCACGTCTGCACACTTACCAGCACCTCTTCCAACATATTTTAGCATCCAAATTACTATCACAGAAAAAACTATGAATTCTTCTACTATAGCCATTCTCACTACCTTCTCTCTTAATCTGTTCAAATACATTACTCCAGAAAGTCTCCCCCATGCTCATACATCACATACTGATTTTTGATGGTCCTCTGATGAATTATTCCCATCAGTATCCATCAGCATACAAACATCCTGTTGTTCTATCTGGAGGAAAAAGCAAAACCTTTTTTTCCTCGACTCATTTTACCCATCAGCTACACCTATTTATCTTCTCCCATTTAGAGCAAAGTTGCTTGAAACAGCTCTTTATACCAGCAATCTCTAATTCTACCCAATCTATTTTTTCTTTAACTCACTCAAACTGGCTTTTGCTCACCCTGCTTCACCCAAAATTTACAGGAAAGATACAATATGCTAGACACTGTACAAGGGTTGGGAATACTCAAAGTTGAATTCGAGGCTTTGCTTCTAATGAGTATTTGATGTAAAATAGTCATAGCTTTTCCTAGTACCAAAAACAATTTAGACAAGAAATAGAGATACCACCACCAACTATAAACACACATACACACATGCATACACAAAGAGAGAGACAGAATAGTTGGTTTACATACTGTTATTTCCTCAAGGATTACATATCCCTGCCTATTACCGTGTGAATTTTAATACCTACCTGTGCGTACTGGGAGCTTCCCTTACCCATTGTTTTTAAGCTTAGCTTTCACCAGTGGAATGCAAGTGGAATAGTACTCAAGATCAGAGCTACTTTTTCAACTTGATATTAGAATGAAGAGGACATGTAAAGCAGAGCCACAGACAAGGTAGTCAACATGACATGAAAGTGAGAAACAAATCTTTGTTGCAAACCGCGAATATTTATTTTTTGTTGCTTTTATTGCAACATTATCTAGCAAAAGCTAAGTGATATAGTCCAATTTAATGAAGTCTGAAAAGCATTTGGTCCAGGAATTCTGGGTTTCTTTCATACATTTCAGACCAATTCATATCAAATTGAAATAATGTTATTTTTCCTTATGACAACCCAAGTTCCATGAACACTCTCTGAATTGATGCTACCTGGAGTCAGAAATAAATTATCTCACTTTTATTTAACTTTCCATTAACTTATTTAGCTTCTTTATTTTCTATCTCTTGGCTGTTTTGAAACTTAATTTACAAAAAAGGAATTTTGACTGACCACTAAAAGAAGAAATTTTAGATGAAAGAAAAATAATATAATTTTATTGTAATTTTAGTCCTATAAACATATTTCAAGGATTATTCTCCTGCTTCTATAATATTTCTTTGTAAATCTGTACCTTTACTACTTAAAGAATAATCCAGTGGAAACACCTGGGAGTTTGTTAAAAATGAAGAATCTCAGGCCTCACCCCATACCCATTAAAATTTGAGAGGTCATGATTTATAAAAAAACTAATTATACTCTTTCCTAAACACTCTGTTTTATAGATCTGCAGTAGTTGTGCCCAGACACCTAGTTTGTTTTTTGTTTGCTTGTCTTTTAATGATACCTTCAGTAGATTTTGATGAAGAAGTGTGTCAGGGTTAGCTCACTGTGTCTGAATCTCCAGTTCTGCCACTTAGCGCTAGTTGTGTGACCCTGTGTAAATGACTTCTCCTCCAAACTCATCATTTTTCGTCTCCAGTTGGGATAAGATCTGTTTGACAGGGTTGTGAGGTTCTAAGAGATAGTGTACAAAATACTGTACTGTCCACTGGAAGGACTTTGAAAAAATACTAAGCCTGAAACACATTAGGGACACAATAAGCATTTGTTGATTGATTAATACATTGAATGTAAGGAATACTACATACAGTAGTTACCCCCTTATCCGCGGTTTCGCTTTCCATGGTTTCAGTTACCCGTGGTCAACCACGGTCTGAAAATATTAAATGGACGATGCCAAAAACAAACAATTCAAAAGTTTTAAATTGAGTAGCATTATGAAATCTCGCGCCATCTGCCTGGGACATGAATCATCCCTTTGTCCAGTGCACCCATGCTGTATAAGCTACCCGCCCATGAGTCACTTAGTAGGTGTCTCGGTTATCAAATAGACTGCTAAGGTATTGCAGTGCTTGTGTTCAAGCAACCCTTCTTTTACTTGATAATGTCCCTAAAGTGAAAGTGTAGTGATGTGGCAATTCAGACATGCCAAAGAGAAGCTATAAAGTACTTCCGTTAAGTGAAAAGGTGGAAGTTCTCAACTTTATAAGGAAAAAAAAAAATTGTATGCTAAGGTTGCTAAGATCTACATTCACGTAATTTTTATTACAGTATATTGTTATAATAGTTCTATTTTATTATTAGTTATGGTTGTTAGTCTCTTACTGTGCATAATTTATAAATTAAACTTTATCATGGTTATGCATGTATAGGAAAAAAACATTATATAGGGTTTGGTACAATCTGCAGTTTCGGGCATCCGCTGGGGGACTGTATCCCCCGTGGATAAGTGGGGACTACTGTATTCAAATTTAACTCATTAGGGAGAAACAGCACAAAGGGACCACCTCAGGTTTTGGAAAAACATTGATATAGGTTGATACAGCTCTTTGCTGGTTTGAACTGTTACCTTCATTTTTAGTTTTTTTGTGTTTATATTTTATATTTTGGAATATAACCTGACAAACCCAAGAGCAAAGGAACTAAGAATGGATTAGGAGTTTCTTTTCTTATGAAGCTATTTAAAATAATCATGGCTTTCAATAATTATAATGTATGCGCTTAATGTAAGAAATTTCAATGGTATGAAAAGAATGCAAAATGAAAAGTAAAAATCTTCCTTCTTCCAATCATCTTCATCCTCAGTTCCACTCTCTACTTTTAATCACTTATGTTTTTAGTTTTTCTGATATTTTGCGCTATAAATTTGTACTATGCAAGATGGAAAAACTAGCACAACTATACTTTCTTCTACCTGTCTTCCATCCCTCCTTCCTTGAACTTCTATTAGCTACATTTTATATAAAAACCGTATTATATTTTCTTCTATATTTTCCTTGTATTTCTTAGTTTAAAAAAATCCATTGCCTTAGAGTCAATTCTGACTCATAGCAACCCTATAGATAGAGTACAACTTCCCCCATAGGGTTTCCAAGACTCTAAATCTTTGCGGAAGCAAAATGCCACATCTTTCGCCCTCAGAGCAGACGGTGGGTTTGAACTGTCCAGCCGAGCACTTAACCACTGGGACACCAGGGCATTTCTTGTAGATTAACTTAAAAATGGAAACAAATAGGGAGCATTTAAAATGTTAAAGAGCTGCTATTTGTTACAGAACCAAGAAATGTGATTGAACCCATATAGAACACAAACAAATTTCCTTGCCTTAAACCTGTTTTCTAGTAGAACACTTGATTTTGAAGATAATCCAAAAAAGGAATCTTAAAGCAACTAAATCAACTTATTTCAAAAACTTATGATCTATTTAACAAAAACCAGCAGTATGATAGATGATAGTAGATGGATGGATGGATGGAAGGAAAAAGAAAGAAGGAAGGAGATGGAGAGAAAAATATTAGGCCTCATGTATACCTGTATATATTTTCTTCTTATTCCACATCCAACACTCTGCATACTGTGTGTCCCTCTTTCAGAGAATATAACTTTTTTATTTAACTACTTAGTCGGTGAAATTATCAATACAAAACCAATAGCTTCCCAACAATGTTTGGATTTCTCCCATGGCAGAGAAACACCAATAGTTTAATACCCTCAGAAGATACTCTTAGTAGATTCTAAACAGCACCTACCTCTAATCATCTCTGAAAATATATCAAACCACACAATACTTATCAACAAACAAATATACAGAGGCAAACATCAAAGGACACCTTCATTAATGACTATCAAAATTATTTCATAAATGTGTGAATTGATTGTCAGCCTAAAACTCTATTGTTTTATTTAACTTAGATATATGTTACAAGAAATGTAATTAGAAATGTAAACAAAGAAAATATGACTTTTTTCAGAATCAATTATTTCCCACATGGTGTTACATCTATATTTTTAGAATGACAAAATTAGCCGTTCCATCACTGAGCTTGAATAAATTGACTCATTTAACATAATTAGCACTTAGAAAGAACAATACTCGTGGTCACACAGAAAAGTTTTCATAAATTATAAAAAACTCAAGAATATCTAGACTGATTTTGAAAACAGGATCTGTAGATCTTTTTAAATTGCATCAGGCCGTGTTTGATGAAGAGCTATCAAGTACCAGTGACATGGTTGATAGACCATAAGTAATTGTCCTTCTCTATTCTATACTGCATTTTGCAATAAATCCCGGTTATGTATATTCGGAATGGTTTCATATATGAAACACATAGTTTATTATTGGAGACATTTTAAAAAATGGCCCCAAAAATGGCGCCTAAAAATGTCCAGTCCCTAGCCCCTAGAACCTGTGAATGTGTTACATTATATGGCAAAAGAAATTTTGCAGATATAATTAAGGTTATGGATCTTAAAATGGATTATCTTGGATTATCCAGGTGGACCCAATCTAATCACGTAAACCCTTAAAAGAAAAGAACTTTGTTCAACTGGAGTTGGAGAGCTGCAACAGAAAAAGTCAGAGATTCGAAGTGAGAGTAGGATTCACTTGACTAGTCGTTGCTGGTTTGATGATGGTTGGAGCAACATGAGGAGAATTGCAGGCTGTTAAAGGAGGTGACAGAGGCCACCAGTGACAACTAGCAAGGAAACAGGACCTCATCCCTACAACTGAAAGCAAATGAATTTAGACAGCAACCTGAATGAGCTTAGAAAGTGGCTTCACCCCTCATATCCTTCAGAAAAGAATGTAGGCCTGCTGACACATCGATTACAGCTCTGTGAGACATTAAGCAGAGGACCCAGTTGAACCACGCTGTACCTGGAGTTCTGACCTATAGAACTGTGAGATAATAAACAGGTATTGTTTTAAGCTGCTAAATTTTTTATAATTTATTATGGCAGCAATATACAACTAATACACCAAGACACTTATCTCCTTTGCATACAGAAACTATTATAGATAGTATTCCCCTATGTCGAATATACCCAATCTGCATAATAAACTGAGTTTGGACAAATTAAACGAATATTAAGAACTATTCAAATCCAAGTTAGGCTATTATTTCTGGTTTTAAAAAATAAACCCTTCAACCAAAATTTATTTTATTTTCTTAAATGAAAAAGTAACTAACTTTTATGATATAGATGCTATATACTAGATAATATATTAGGAGTTAGATAAACAATATTTTATGTAAATGTCAAAAACATTTGAAGTAAACATTATTACTTCTAAACCTGAGTTAATATTACTGCTAGAAAATAGTAGTTTCCAGGAGCATCAGTCTAGAAAGCAAGAAAATGGAGGCATAGATGACTCCCTTTAGTGACAAAAAAACCCAGAAACTTCTGAGCCATCACCAGTGAAATTATTAGACACTCAAATGATTCTCTTCAAGGAGACCAAAAGAGAATCGACAGTCTTTGCTTAATCCATTAGATCTGTTCAGTTTCTGTCATCCTGCTATTGCTGCTCGAGTTGCAACCATCACCTCTTCCATGTGCTGATATCACTGCCACCATTGTTCAAGGCTCAGATGAAATTCAGCCTTTGCCTTGAGAAGTCCTCCTTTGGATGCTGCTCCATTAGCCCAGTACTGCTGCTCAAAGAATGCTTTCTTCTCGTTCATCCCACTTCTCTTGTTTTCTTTTCTAAACCCAGAAGTTAAAGAAAGGCTATCTCTGGTCTCTCTGGGTAGATAGAGACAGAGTGCCTTTTCATTTCTCTGCAAACCAAAACCAAATCAAACCCATTGCCATCGAGTCGATTCTGACTCATAGCAACCCTATAGGACATAGTAGAACTGCCCAGGGGGGTTTCCAAGGAGGGGCTGGTGGACTGGAACTGCTGACCTTTTGGTTAGCAGCCAAGTCTTAACCACTGCACCACCAGGGCTCCTCATTTCTCTATAAGACAATATGAAATACTTGAATATGAAAATCTAGTCCTTTTGGCTGATTTTTGTTGGATACTGAAGTGGCCCTCATTAACTCTTCAAAAATGAAGACTCAGTAGATTAACATAATTTGAAAACCAATGTTTTTTCCTTTGTACATCAAGGTCTAGAGTCTGTAAACTTTAGTGTCTCAAGTTTCTCAAGAGGGCCTTATTTTTCTTACATTTAATCAGAAAAAATCTTAACCTTTCCCTTTAAGACATTTCAGTTAGCTTAAAAATATGTAAATTTGAAATAGTATTACAAATTATATATCAGTTTAGTTAAGGTAAAAATACTTTGAACAAAATATGTATTAAAATATGTTCTATGCCTTTTGAGATTTTTATTTTGTATAAAGGGATCTAAAATGATCATAATAAATCATATCTGGCAAGGTTCTAATACCAATCTTATCTTTAATGGTCTCCAGAAGATTCTCTAGAAGCAAATACTAATGGAGAAAAAAACATATCCCAGAGTAGTATGCTTTTGTTTTGTGTGGATAAACCACATACCTCATTTTAAATCATTGGATCAAAAGCTTAGGCAGTGTAGAACGGTTGTTAAATATGAGTGTTCAGAAATCAGACTACCTTGTTTGAAACTGGGGCTCTGCTACCTGTGCACCCTGGGGAAAGGGAGTTAATCCTTTTCCATGTCACTTTGCTCACCAGTAAAAGAGGGATAATAATAGGACCTCTAGTCCACAGGCTAGTGGTTCAGATTAAGTTTATTATGTACGTAAAATCCTTAAAATTGTGGCACGAAAACAACAAGCTCTCAATAAACCCTAGCTATCATTTCTGTGACAGATTCTAGTCACTATCCTGAAGAGTGAGTGGTATAATGGTGGGTAGGGAGCAGTTTTAAAAAAATATGCATATTAAGAAAAGATGAAAGTCAATTATTAAAACCTATGTTATAGAAAGATATGAGAAATATAGATGAATATAACATGAATTTTGACCACATAACAAGATAACAGAAACCATCAGAGATGCGAGGGCTCAGAAAATATATCAACACTCAAAAACCTTTCTTGAAAAGTTTACTTAAAAGTATATTCCATCAGTCCAAGGGATGAAATCAAAAGTAAAAATATGAAAACGGGCAAATGGTGCTATGCAAGAATGATGCAAACATATAAACAAATATCAAGTGGCATTTAAATAATTGCTTAAAACTTAATTTCAAACCTGAATGCAAACATAGATAATATATTTTGGAGAAGAAAATACTTTGTAAAAATTTCTGACAGTATGTATCCGTTTATATTAACACAGATGGGGAAGTTCAGTGTGGGGAAACAGCAAGAAAAGAGCTATGCTCAATTATTCTTCTTTATAGGATGGACGAAAATAACGCAATTTCTTTCCTAATTTTGCTAAATAAAGAAATATAAACAATAATGTCATTTTTTAAAAAACAGCATATACTAATTTACTTGCAAATAATTTACATTTCTTATGTATACTGGAGCCCTAGTGGTGCAGTGGTTAAGAATTTGGCTGCTAACTGAAAGGTCAGCAGTTCAAATCCACCAGCTGCTCCTTGGAAACCCTATGGAGCAGTTCTACTCTGTCCTACAGGGTCACTATGAGTTGGAACTGACTCGATGGTAATGGGTTTTTATATATACTGTGAAAGAGAAAAGCAAGCAAAATCCAGTTCAACATCCAAAGCCAGAAGCAGAAGTAGCATCGTGAAGAAAAAAAAAGGAAAGGAAAGAAAAGTTAACGACATGAAAAATTTCTCATGATATGTTAAATGAGAAAAACTGCATATAAAATTATATATAATGTGATCCTAATTTTATGGAAAGCATCTTTCCCCTAGTGTGATGATAAAGACCTTCTAAATAAATTGAATTTTAAGCAATTGTAGGTGTAGAAGCCTGAACATTTTCTGCAAAGCACACAAAATAATAAAAATAAAATAACCTTAAACAGGCCAAAACTGAACAAGGTCAGTATGTGACTCAAATAGAAAAATCAGCAAAATATGCTTCACAAATAGTGTCGAAAACCAGAAAATATTCTCTTAGCTATGTCTGGTCTTGTGTTTTGACAAATCTCTTACTTGGGAGCTTTTATACATTAATATAATAATCCCTTTTTAGTCACTATATTAGGAATATATACATTATGTTTAATGGTAAAATACATAAAATTCCAAAGCGTAAGTCATCATTCTTAAAAATATCTTTTTTTTTCCTTTAACAATTTTTCCCTCTAAATAATTCCTCCAAAAATGTAAAACAACTAGTAAGTATCAAATGTTTAAAACGTGACTGCCTTTGACTCTAAAATCTAAAGCACTTTAAGAGACAATGCCTTTTTAAAGGTGAAAAAGACATCGTTATAAAATCAAGGAAACCTGTGTTTAAAACCTGCCTCTGACACTAGTAATGTGAGAACAGGAAATGAAAAATGAGAAAAGAATATATAAACATATGTAAAAGCAGTAATCTCAGAATGGTAGTATCTTAGAGTGCCTGAGTAAATGCTCAGTACTGTCTCTAGTAGTGTATCGGGTTCTCCATAAAGGCCCAGTGGAAGTCTATTGATATTGAAGAGGATAAATGTAAATTCTTCCATTTTTACCCCAAATCAAACTGTCTGTCTGCGGGTTCTTAAACTATAGAGTGTATCACAATCACCTGGAAGGCTTATTAAAACACAAATTGCTGGGCATAACTCTCAAAGCTGCTGATTCATTTGGGCATGGGTAGGATCAAAGAAAAGAACCCTGGTGGCACAATGGTTAAAGCACTCGGCCACTAACTGAAAAGGAGGTCAACAGTTCAAATCCACCAGCAGCTGTGTGGGAGGAAAGACCTGGCAATCTGCTGTCATAAAAATTACAGCCTAGAGAAACTATGGGACAGTCCTACTCTGTTCTATAGGGTTGCTATGAATCAGAATTGACTTGATGGCACACAACAACAATATAACACAAGGTCCGTAGGTGCACAAATGTTGTGCACTCTACTACTAATCTAAGAAGCTCTGGTGGCGCAGTGGTTAAGAGCTCAGCTGCTAACCAAAAGGCCAACAGTTGGAATCCACCAGCCCCTCCTTGGAAACCCTATGGGGCAGTTCTACTCTGTCCTATAGGGTCGCTATGAGTCGGAATCTACTTGACGGCAACGAGTTTGGTTTTGGTTACTAATCTAAATGTCGGCAGTTCAAATCCACCTAGTGGTACTGTGAAAGAAAGGCCTGGCAATCTGCTTCCATAAAGAATACAGCCAAAAAAAACCTATGGAGTGGTTCTACTCTGTAACACATGGGGTTGCCATGAGTTGCAATCAACTCGATGGCAATGGGTTTGGTTATATATATATAAAATGGAATTATAGAGATTACTTTCAGGATGCTTATGAGAATACAGTAAAATATTTGAAGGAAGAAATAACAGAAATATAATAAGTGATCAAAATATACTACTTCCCTTCCTTCGTTCCACTGCACTGAGCTTTTTTCCTCTTATTCATTATCTGTCAAACTTCCATCATATATCATTGTAAATATTGGTTTAATCACCACCTCAAATAAGCTAAGAATTCCTGGAAGAGAAAGTAATTTTTCATTTTTCTTTTTCATTTTTGTAAGCCTGATTCAATGAACCCCCAGGGTGACTTAAATGTTCATCCTTTGGGTTCCTGTACACTAAATACATACCTCTCTATTATTAAGTATTTTATTAAAATCATCCGACCAAATGTCTGTGCTTCTGAAAATATGTTTAAGATCGCTGAGAGGCGAATTCAGTGTCTGCCATATAGAAGCTGATCAGTATATGTCTAGATAAAAGCATGGTCTCATATTACCATTGTTTCCTGTTAGAGGGTGCATACTGCACTCAAGGAGTCCCTGGGTGATGCAAACGACTAATGTGCTCAGCTGCTAACCAAAAGGTTGGAGGTTCAAGTCCACCCAGAAGTGCTTGGGAAGAAATGTCTGGTGATCTACTTCTGAAAACTCAGCTATTGAAAACTCAATGGAGTACAGTTCTACTATCACACACATGGAATCATTATGAGTCAGAATCGACTCCATGGCAACTCTGTGTGTGCGTGTGTGTTTACTGTACTCAAATCTAGAACACTGTGAAGAAAATAACTGGTGCTCTCCCCATGCCTGTGGGGCTCATAGTTTGACTTTCTCTCTAACCCCTGGTGGACTTCTTCAAATGTCTAACAATTGCCAGTTTTAAGCAATTATTTAAATGCCACTTGATATTTGTTTATATGTTTGCATCATTCTTGCATAGCACCATTTGCCCGTTTTCATATTTTTACTTTTGATTTCATCCCTTGGACTGATGGAATGTACTTTTAAGTAAACTTTTCAAGAACGGTTTTTGAGTGTTGATATATTTTCTGAGCCCTCGCATCTCTGGTGGTTTCTGTTATCTTGTTATGTGGTCAAAATTCATGTTATATTCATCTGTATTTCTCGTATTTTTCTATAATATAGGTTTTAATAATTGACTTTCATCTTTTCTTAATATGCATATTTTTTTAAAACTGCTCCCTACCCACCATTATACCACTCACTCTTCAGGATAGTGACTAGAATCTGTCACAGAAATGATAGCTAGGGTTTATTGAGAGCTTGTTGTTTTCGTGCCACAATTTTAAGGATTTTACGTACATAATAAACTTAATCTGAACCACTAGCCTGTGGACTAGAGGTCCTATTATTATCCCTCTTTTACTGGTGAGCAAAGTGACATGGAAAAGGATTAACTCCCTTTCCCCAGGGTGCACAGGTAGCAGAGCCCCAGTTTCAAACAAGGTAGTCTGATTTCTGAACACTCATATTTAACAACCGTTCTACACTGCCTAAGCTTTTGATCCAATGATTTAAAATGAGGTATGTGGTTTATCCACACAAAACAAAAGCATACTACTCTGGGATATGTTTTTTTCTCCATTAGTATTTGCTTCTAGAGAATCTTCTGGAGACCATTAAAGATAAGATTGGTATTAGAACCTTGCCAGATATGATTTATTATGATCATTTTAGATCCCTTTATACAAAATAAAAATCTCAAAAGGCATAGAACATATTTTAATACATATTTTGTTCAAAGTATTTTTACCTTAACTAAACTGATATATAATTTGTAATACTATTTCAAATTTACATATTTTTAAGTTAACTGAAATGTCTTAAAGGGAAAGGTTAAGATTTTTTCTGATTAAATGTAAGAAAAATAAGGCCCTCTTGAGAAACTTGAGACACTAAAGTTTACAGACTCTAGACCTTGATGTATAAAGGAAAAAACATTGGTTTTCAAATTATGTTAATCTACTGAGTCTTCATTTTTGAAGAGTTAATGAGGGCCACTTCAGTATCCAACAAAAATCAGCCAAAAGGACTAGATTTTCATATTCAAGTATTTCATATTGTCTTATAGAGAAAGAGGAGCCCTGTGTTACAAGGCTCAGCACTGTGTTATAAGCTTTGGAATTATGGACATATATAATAAAATCTGTATACTCTGAAAGATTACATTTCATTGGGAGAAAAAAAAAATACATGAAAGGACACTGAGCTGGGCAGCACTAATAAGAAGTTTAAAGTTGGCGTATAACTTCCAAAGCAGAGAGTGGAAGAATACACTGGAGAGAAAAGTAGATTAGAGACCAGGTTTTAGAGACATAGTATGAAGCTTAATAATTATTTTCCAGCTTAGTGTTTTCCAAGCCTTATTATATGAGTAGTATAATAGGAACAATAGTGAAGATGGCACAAGACTGGGCAATGTTTTGCTCTGTTATACATAAGATCACTATGAGTCAGAACTGACTCAGCAACACTTGACAACAACAACATTATATGAATTATCTGAGGTGGTTGTTAAAAATATGAAACCAAATTTTCCAGAACACAATGTCATTATCAACAAGCACTTTGACTGATTCTTATTTTCAATGAAGTTTATGAAACTATCCTAGGTGATCAGGAGCCATGGAACAACTTAATTGAGGCATATATAATATATATATGATAAAGTTGTAGAGTTATAAAATCATCACCACAATCCAAATTTAGAACATTTCTATCAACTCAAAAAGATCCCTTTAAGTCACTCCTCATTCTCGTCCCCAGCCCCAGGTAACCATTGAACTTCTTTCTGTCTCTATAGCCTTCTCTGGATATTTCATGTACATGGAATCCTATAATAAGTGGCCTTTTATGACTAGCTTCTTTCACTTAGAATAATGTTTTTAAGGTTCATTCATGTTGTAGCATCAGTAATTTGTTACTGTATAAGTAGTCTGTTACTTTTTACTGCTGAATAGCATTCCACTGTATGGATATACCACATTTTATTTATCCATATACAAGTCTAGGGACATCTGCGCTATTTCCACTTTCTGGCTACTATGAATAATCAATAAGGAAGACCGAAGAATCAATGTCTTTGAATTATGTTGTTGGCAAAGAATATTGAATATACCAGGGATTGCCAAAAGAACAAACAGGTCTCTCTCAGAAGAAATACAGCCAGAGTGCTCCTTGCAAGAGAGGATGGGGGACTTCATCTCACATATTTTGCACGTTATCAGGAGCAACCTGGACAAGGACATCATGTTTGGTAAAGCAGAGGGTCAGCAAAAAAGAGGAAGACCCTCAAAGAGACAGATTGAGACTGTGGCTACAATAGTGGGCTCAAACATAGTAAGTATTGTGAGGATGGCGCAGGACCAGCAGTGCTTCATTCTGTTGTACATAGGGTCACTATGAGTCGGAACTGACTGAAGGGCACCTAACAACAACATCATGACTAATGCGGCCATGAACATTTGCAAACAAGTTTACACGAACATGTATTTTTGTTTCTCTTAGGTAGATTACTCAGAGGGGAATGTATGTTTAATTTTTTTTAACAAACTGCCAAACCACTTTTTTTTTTTTTTTTTTTATAGTGGCAGTTCGAATCCACTAGCCGCTCCTTGGAAACCCTATGGGGCAGTTCTACTTTGTCTTATAGGGTTGCTATGAGTTGGAATGGACTTGACGGCAATGGGCTTTTTTTTCGTACCGTATTACAGAGCCCTGGTGGTGCAGCGGTTAAGAGTTACCCAGCTAATCAAAAGGTTGACAGTTCAAATCTACCAGCAGCTCCTTGGAAACTCTATGGGGTGGTTCTACTCTGTCCTATAGGGTCACTATGAGTCAGAATCAACTTGAGGGCAATGGATTGTTGGTACCATATTACACATCAACTAGCAATTTATGAAAGCTCTAGGTTATCTATAACATTGCTGACACTTGTTATTGTCTGTCTTTTTGATTAAAGACATTGTAGTAGTGTGAAGTGTCATCTCATTGTGCTTTTAATTTGGAATTCCTTTCACTAAAGGTGTTGAGCATATTTTTATGTGCTTATTAAAATCCATTTATCATCTTGGGTGAAATGTCTATTAAAATCATTTACTCATTTTTTAACAGAGTTATTTGTCTTCTTATTGATTTGTGAGTTTATATATTCTGAATAAAACTCCTTTATCAGATATATGATTTGAAAATATTTCTCCCCATTGCCTTTGTCTTTTCACTTTCTTAATGGTGTCTTTTGAAATGCAAAAGCTTTTAATTTTGATGAAGTCTAATTTATTATTTTTTATAGATTATGTTTTTAGTGTTGTATCTAAGATATCTTCATCTAATCCAAGGTCTCAAAACTTTCCTCCTATATTTTCTTCAAAAATTTGTATAGTTTTGCTCTTAAATTTAGCTCTATGGGCCATTTTGAATTAATTTTGTGTATGGTGAGTGATAAGAATCTAAATTCACCTTTTTGTATGTGACTATCAATCATCCCAGCACCATTTGTTGAAAAAAATACCCTTTCCATATTGAATTGTTTTGGTATATTTGTTGAAAATCAATTGACCATAAATGTAAGGGCTTATTTCTGTACTCTGTTATTTTCCATTGATATATATTTTTATCCTTAAGCTATCTTGATTACTGTAGCTTTAGAGTAAGTTTTGAAATTAGGAAATGCAAGTCCTGCAACTTTGTTATTTTTTTTTCAAGACTATTGTGGCTATTTTGGGTCCTTTGCCTTTCCATATAAATTTTAGAATCCCTTTGCTAATTTCTGGAAAAAAAAAGAAAAGCCTGCTGACATTTTAATTGAAATTACTTTGAGATATAGATAAATTTGGGCAGATGTGTCTTCTTAATAATATTGAGTCTTCCAATCCATAAATCTGGAATGTCTCTCCGTTGTTTAGATTTTCTTAAATTTTTCTCAACAATGTGTAAGTGTTGCACATCTTTTGTTAAATTTATTCTTAAGTAATTATTTTTGATGTTAATGTGAATGAAATTGTTTTCTTAATTTCATTTTTTATTATTCTTCAGTATGATATAAAAATGCAATTGATTTTTGTATATTCATCTTTTAACCTGTGACCTTGCTGTTCATTTATTAGTTCTAGTAGTTTTTCTTGTGGACATGGAATCATTTTAAGCAAGGGAGTAACATATTCACATTTGCATTTTAAATAGATTATTCTGAAGCAGTGAGGAGGATGCATTTGAAGGAGGAAATGCTGGAGGAAAGGAGATTATTTGTTAACATTTTGGAGCAGTTACTGGCATTCAAAATCCTAGAAGGAATATATAAGACTAGAAGAACACCAGAAAAATTAATTTAGAAAGATAATTGCTGTCCCCCACCCCTACAAAAATAAGCATGTATATTTTAAGGAACTTGCTATAAACTATCTTTTCAATTAATTACATGTATTGTATTCATTAAAGCTGTGGAAATCTACTTCCAGTAGTGGCAGACTGGATAATGTGGAACAGCTCTGTAAATGAGGAGATAGAAAAGCTGGATTTCTTTTTTTAATTTTTAATTTCTTGAGACTGAAGACAGCAAGAAGCAGCACTGGTTACACAACGGTTAAGTCTTCAGCTGCTAACTGAATGGTTGGTGGTTTGAACCCACCAGCAGCTCCACAGGAGAAAAGACCTGGAAATCTGCTCCCCATAAAGATTACAGTCTACGGACCCTATGGACAGTTCTACTCTGTCCTATAGGGTCGCTATCAGTCTTAATTGACCTAACTGCACACAACAACATAATGAGACAGCAAGAAAGATAGTGAAGAATTTTGAGTTTGGGATTTGGGGAATAGTACAGTCATCATACCAAAAAGAATTGGTCAACGTTCAACCATTTCAGGAGATAGCATATGATCAGGAACCAATGGTACTGAAGGAAGAAGTCACCTTGAAGACTAAGGTGCGCCTGACTCGAACCATGGTGTTTTCAATCATCTCATATGCATGGGAAAGCTGGACGATGAATAAGCAAGACTGAAGAATTGACACCTTTGAATTGTGGTGTTGGCAAAGAATATTGAATATACCATGGACTGCCAAAATAATGAATTAATCTGTCTTGGAAGAAGTACAACCAGAGTGCTCCTTGGAAGCAAGAATGGTGTGATGGTTAAGATTGTGTGTCAACTTGGCTGGGCCATGATTCTCAAAGTTTTGGCAGTTGTATAATGCTGTGATCACTTCCCTGTTGAAGGTTGATATGTGATCACCCCCATGGTGGAATCTGCTGAATGTTACCAGCAGGAGAAGGGCCTGTGGTGGCTAACTGCCCCCTTAACCTTCATCTCTATGCCCTCTATCACCTACTTCCTTCCTGCTCACCTTGCCAAGGTTTTTGGTTTGTTCTGGATCCAGCAGATGCCTCTTGTCTTCTCACCTTCAGTTCTTGGGACTTGAGCTGGCAGCTTACCTGTCAGTCTTGGGACTTGTCTATTTTCACAGCCTGAGAACAAGAGTCCTGCTCCCCGACCTGCTGATCTTGGGTTCGCCAGTGCCTGCAGCTATGTGAATCAGGAGAAACCTTTCAGTCTTGCCTGCTGATTTTGGAATTTGTCGACCTTCACAGCCTGTGAATAGGAGCCTTGCTCTCCGACCTGCTGATCTTAGGTTCACCAGGTTCTGTGGCTATGTGAATTGGGAGAGGTCTGTATCCTGATCCATGGACTTGGGACATTCTAGCCTCCACAATCGCATGAGCTGTTTCCTTGATATAAATCCCTCTCTATATATATTTATATGCTTTACTGGATTTGCTTCTCTAGAGCACCCAGCCTAAGACAAATGGCGATCTACGTCTTTGGGCTTATTATCATGAGGAACCAGTCCCTGGTGAAGGACATCATGCTTGGTAAAGCAGAAGGTCAACAAAAAAGAGGAAGACCTTCAATGAGATGGACTGACACTGTGGGTGCAACAATGGGCTCAAGCATACCAACAATAGTGAGGATGGTGCAGGACCATGCAGTGTTTCGTTCTGTTGTACACAGGGTCACTATGAGTCGGCACCTATCAACAACAACAACAAGGTCCCAGGCATGTAGGTCTGCTTTTGTCCCTAGTTTTAGAAAGGCCGGCTCAGCACATTTGACAGTCTTATGGGGCTTAAGGAACAGGAATTTGAGTCAAGCTCCTGACAGGACTCAGTGGCCCTGGGCAGTCCTTCTTATCTGAGGTTGAGACCCTGAATGGCTGGACCCCAGGAAGAATAATTCCTGTAGATAGCTCTTCTCTCAGATTAACTGGATTGAAGTCATTTAGGGTTGCTATTCCCCAGGCATCTGACCAAATAAAATAAACATTTCCTCTGGAGGAAAATAAATAATATTGGTCTGGGCCTAAAATGATTTCCATGAACAATTTTTCAGATAAAATGACTGCTGCACAGTCAAATATAAGCATGTACGTGAGATGACAAGACAATTAGAATGAACAACAGTACAAAACAGTACCTAACAGAAACGTATCCTAAGAGTGATTTGAAAGACTTAAAATAACTATGCTTAGAATGTTCGAGGTGATGAAGAAAAAGATTGTTAAGTTTGAGCAAGAAACCAGAAAAAAAAACACGGAAACTTCAGAACAAATTGAAATTGCTGAATTGAAAATGACAATAAACACAACAAAAAACCCAAATAAATGTGTTGAACCGGAAATTACATAAATCAGAGAAAATTAGTGAGCCAAAAGATAGGTCCAAAAAAGCTATTCCAAATGAATCATATAGCCACAAAGGGATAGAAATATAGAAGAAAGAGTAAGAGGCATAAAATAAAGTGGAAAAAAAAAAAAACCTAGCATATGGGAAGTGGAATCCCAGAATTGGAGGAGGGAGAAAATTTGACATGAGAATACATGAAAACAAAATGGAGAAAAGATTTTCCAAAACTACTAAAAGTTATTAAGTCATATTATCAATAAGTCCTATGAATCCTAACTAGAAAAATAAAAAGAAATACATTCTAATCACATTATACTAAAACTTCTTTAAAATTTTCTTTAAATCAGCCAAAAACAAAAACAGAAAAGGGCAGTTTACCTTCAAAGAAGCAACAAACTGACAGCTTCCTTCTCAACAGCAACAATAAAGTAAGAATAAAGCAGTGTTAAGAGTGCTTTAAGAAATAATTGCTAACCTACAATTCTATCTCCAGTGTAAACATCCTTCAGGAATAAAAGTGAAATTACTTATCTACAGAAATACACTAAAAGAAATAGTGAAGTTTGCTCTTCAAGTAGCAGAAAAACGATACCAGATGGAAGGTTTGAGATGCAAAAAGACAGATTAGTAACAAAAATGATAAGTGTGTGAATAAATCTAAAAGAATATTGCCAGTATAAAACTGCAATAATAATAATATCTTGTTAGAGATAAAAATATATATCATTTTAGTTCCACCTTACACTCATGAGAATATAAAGTGGAGAAGTAAATGAAAAATTCAAAGCATTCTGAGCACCTTGCATTAGCTGAGATGACAGTACATGGTAACATTAGACTTTGGTATGTTGAAGATACACATTGAAGTTTCTAGGGAGACTATTAAAATGATAGCAAAAGAGTATAAAGCTTCCAGAGTAGCAGAGGGGAAAAACAGAGTAATAAAAAACAAATTCAGTAAATTCAAAAGAAGGCATGAATGGTTAATAAAAAGAACACAGAATAGACAGAACAAATAGAAAGACTTTAGTAAGACATATTAAACACAAACATACAGGTAATTATAGTACATATAAAAAGACCAAATAATTAAAAGAGAAAGATTGTCAGACTGCATAAAAATAAAATCCAGAAACTATTTAGTATTTATAGGAAGTACATCCAAAATATAAGGATACAGACAAGTCCCTGGGTGCTACAAACACTTCAGTGTTCAGCTGCTAACCAAAAGGTTGGAGGTTCAAGTCCACACAGAGGCACCTCAGAAGAAAGGCTTGGCAATCCACTTTCAAAAAATCAGTCATTGAAAACCTTATGAAGCACAGTTCTACTCTGATGCACATGGAGTTGCCATGAGTCACAATTAACTTCACAACATTTTTTGTTTTTACAGACATGTTAAAAGTAAATGGAAGAAAACAAGTGTACACTGCAAACAATAACAAAAAACAAATCTGCTATAACACTATTAAAATCAAATACAATAGAATATAAGGGAAAGTCCCTGTCTAAGAATAAAAGTCAACCACACCTCATGATAAAATGTTCAATTTGCCAAGAAGATATAACAATGATAAAACCCCATTGCCATCGAGTAGATTCCAACTTATAGCAACTCTATGGGAGAGAATAGAACTATCCCATAGGGTTTCCAAGGAGCAACTGGTGGATTTGAACTGCTGACCTTTTGGTTAGCAGCCAAACACTTAACCACTGCACCACCAGGGCCCCAATGATAGTAGCCTCAAAATATATGAAGCATAAATTAATAGCACTGCAAAGAGAAATAGAAAATCCATAATTATAGCAGGAAACATTAAAACTTATTCACCATCACAACAACTTTAGGCTTAGAAATCCAAAATGAAGTTATATTTTCAGACAATAATAAATTTACTTAACAAAGCAATTTTAAAAAAAATGATTGCAGAAGTCAAGTGTTTTCTGCTGTTGTTGTTATGTGCCGTTGAATCAATTCCGACTCACAGCAACCCTATATGTTGAAATGTTGCCCAGTCCTGCACCATCCTCACAATCATTGTTATGCTTGAGCCTATTGTTGAAGCCACCGTGTCAATCCACCTCTTTCTCGCTGACCCTCTACTTTACTAAGCATGATGTCCTTCTCCAGGGACTGGTCCCTCCTGATAACATGTCCAAAGTACGTGACATAAAGTTTCATCATCCTTGTTTCTAAGGAGCATTGTGGCTGTACTTCTTCCAAGACAGATTCGTTCTTTCTTCTGGAAGTCCATGGTATGTTCAATATTCAAAGGCTTCAATTCTTCTTTGGTCTTCCTTATTCATTGTCCAGCATTCACATGAATATGAGACAATTGAAAATACATGGCTTGGGTCAGGCGCACCTTAGTCCTCAAGGTGACATCTTTGCTTTTCAACACTTTGAAGAGGTCTTTTGCAGTAAATTTGCCTAATGCAACACGTCTTTTTATCTCCTGACCGCTGCTTCCATGGGCATTGATTAATAAATTTATACTAATAGATAAACTTTCTCTAATTCAAGCAACAGTACCTGCCATGGATTATTCCTTCAGATTGAATATAGTTTATTGAACCATAGTCTGTTGGCAGGATGGGTCAGATAATTGTTAAACAGTGTTTGCAACATACAAAATTAACAAAGATAAAATAATTGTGCTATTATTTGAAACTGACCTGTCTATTTTAACACAGAAATATACTATAGGTAACACCTTTATCATGAAAACACTTCAAATTAATCATTGATTTAAAAAAAAAAAAAAAAAAACTTGGTGAATTAAAGATCTATCTTAAGTCACCAATACACATAAATTCATCTCATAAACTCTCACATGAATAGATAAAAAAAATTGAGCCAAAATATCACACATCTTAATTAAAGCAGATTACCGTAAAAATAGGTAGAAAGAAAACTGTCAGAGAATCATAAGTAAGAGTAATCCAGGAAAATTAGTTTACTATAGAACAATGTAGTGTCAAATTCTAATCACATCCATTCCTGAACAATATCCTCTAGTTAACATCAAAATTAACACAGGTTTACAAAATTAGCCTGGGAACTCTTCAAAGTAGAAGTTTTCTCTTCTGGAAAATACATTAGGAATATCTGTCAATTCTTACACCTGCTTGGAAGTCAATCTGAAGCCACTTGACCACTGCCAGAGAGTAGGAGCCAAGAGCAGAAAGATTTACCTTGTCCCCTCATAGTATCTGTTTCAAATTTCACAGTCAAAGATTTCACCCTTTGGAATGCAAAAAAGATTTTAAAATCTCATTATTAGGTGTTATTCTTCCTAATTTAAATTACAAGAAAGAAATTATCAATTATTTAGTATCGCACAATGAATTCTGTCACATCTAGGGGGAAGCTAACCGGTAACCAGTCACCAAAGAGTTGATTCGGATTCATGGAGCCCTCCTGTGTGTCAGAGTAGAACTGTGCTCCATAAAGTTTTCAATGGCTGGTTTTTCAGAGGTAGATCACCAGGCCTTTTTCTAAAGTACTTCTGGGTAGACTTGAACCATCACCTTTCAAGTAGCAGCCAAGTTTGATAACAGTTTGCAACACCAAAGGACTGGGGCAAGGGAGCTTGATGGGAATAGGAAGCTAGTAGATCTTTGTTCTTAAAAAAAAAAAAAAAAATCCTTAGAGCCACAAGGAAAATTGGGTGGAATTTAAAGTGCAATTTAAAATTCTAGCCCTATGTACCATTGGTCTACTAATTTTCACTTAAATAACATATTCTTTATGATTACCAAGTAACCAGACAGCAAATATTAAACACCTACCAAGGGTCATGCAGCATAAGCTGATAGAGAGCTAGTATTCTACAAATAAATTTGCTATTCAGTGGCTTCTAGGCAGTGCCTTCTTGTTGCCACAATATATTCCTAGGAACCATAATTGACCATTGTCAGAAGATAAAATAAGCACAGATATCAGCAACACTATGTCATAAGCATAGAGCCTGACAGAGTAGGCCTTAAAATACTTTTTGAATAAATAGTAATTGCTTATTAAATAGTTATGGTTAAATTAATTAAGCTAAGTGCTTATCCTTTATAATCATTCAAAATTAGTAAAAGTATACAATATATTAGAGGGAACTAGAATTCCCTCTTTTATATGTGAGTAAAGAGAAGCCAATTTTTTTCAGAAGGAGACTACCAGGTCATTCTTCCTAATCTGTCTTGGTCTGGGAGCTCCGATGCAACCTGTCCACCAAGGATGACCCTGCTGGTATTTGAATACTGGTGGCAAAGCTTCTAGTATCACAGCAACAGTCAAGCCACCACAGTATGACAAACTGACAGACAACAAACTGGGAATTCGAGAACACTTAATTGAGCTCAGGAGGAATCTGTACATAGGCCAAGAGGCAGTCATTTGAACAGAGCAAGGGGATACTACATGGTTTAAAATCAAGAAAGGCGTGCGTCTAGGTTGTATCTTTTCACCATACTTATTCAGTCTGTATGCTTAGCAAATAATTCGAGAAGCTGGACTATATGAAGAAGAACGCAGCATCAGGATTGGAGAAAGACTCATCAACAACCTGCGATATGCAGATGACACAACCTTGCTTGCTGAAAGTGAAGAGGACTTGAAGCACTTACTGATGAAGATCAAAGACTACAGCATTCAGTATGGATTATACCACAACATAAAGAAAACAAAAACCCTCACAACTGGACCAGTAAGCAATATCATGATAAATGGAGAAAATATTGAAGTTTTCAAGGATTTCATTTTACTTGGATCCACAATCAATACCCATGGAAGCAGCAGTCAATAAATCAAATGACTCATTGCACTGGGCAAATGTGCTGCAAAAGACCTGTTTAAAATGTTCAGAATCAAAGATGTGGACTAAGGTATGCCTGACCCAAACCATGGTATTTTCAATCACCTCATATGCATGTGAAAGCTAGATAATGAACAAGGAAGACTGAAGAATTGATGCTTTTGAATTATGGTGTTGGTGAAGAATATTGAATATACAACGGACTGCCAGAAGAATGAAAAAATCTGTCTTGGAAGAAGTACACCCAGAATGCTCCTTAGAAGCAAGGATGGTGAGACTTCATGTTGGTTACTTTGGACATGTTATCAGGTGGGACTAGTCCCTGGAGAAGGATATCATGCTTGGTAGAGGGTCAGCGAAAAAGAGGATAACGCTTAGTGAGATGAACTGACACACTGAATACAACAGGCTCAAACACAGCGAGGATTGTGATGATGGCCCAGGACTGGGCACTGTTTCATTCTGTTGTACATAAGGTTGCTATGAATCACAACTGACCTGACGGCACCTAACAACAATAACAACAACAAAGAGAAGCCTGAGGAAGTCAAAGGTTTTCCAATGTCATGGAGCTTAGCAATAAAACAAACCAAACCAAACCCGTTGCTGTCAAGTCAATTCGGACTCATAGTGACCCTATAGGACAGAGTAGAACGCCGCATAGGGTTTCCAAGAAGCAGCTGTTGGATTTGAACCTTTCGGTTAGCAGCCAAATGCTTAAACCACTGGGCTACCAGGGCTTTGAGACTAAAATCCAGGTATTATAATTTCTAGTTAAATATTTTTCATGCAACTCATATTCCCTTGCTTATAAAAAGGATCTAACAGGCTATAAAGCATGCACAGTACACAAAAAGGCAACTTCATGATGCCATAAATCTGAGGATTTGGAATCCCTAAATAATTATATTCAGAATAATTATTCTAACTCTAATAAACACTTCAAATTTCATTAATAATAATTTTGTTTGTCTTTTAGAACTTAGGAAAAGTCAGTAGGAGAAATGTTTTCAATAGCCACATCTGTTAAAAAAGGCTTCCAGAAAAATTTAATACTTTTTTGAATGTTGATGCACCATAATGAGATGAATGAGATGACTCAGAGAGTAAAACAAAAGTACGCTTTGAACGAAATCCTGGTGAATACCACTTACCAACTATGTGGTATTGAAGAAGTCACTTAACTTCTTTGTGGCTCAGTTTTACCATTTATAAAATGGGAAAAATAATACCTGCCTCATAGAAATGTGTTGAGGATTAATTGAGATGATATATCCAAGTAGCTAATGAGTGAACTGGATTCAGAAAGCAAAATTATTTTATCTCCTCTGATTTCCTCAGTTAAAGAAATGAGCTCCAAATGAAGTTATAGGCAGGTGTCTTAGCTTTTCTGCTAATGTTTATAAAATAAACTATATGTCCTCTTGTTTTGGCATTGAAAAGTTACCCTAGACTAATGATTTCATAGTCAAGACTATGTAATTCAGGACTATGT
Source organism: Trichechus manatus latirostris (assembly GCF_000243295.1). Taxonomy (NCBI): domain Eukaryota; kingdom Metazoa; phylum Chordata; class Mammalia; order Sirenia; family Trichechidae; genus Trichechus; species Trichechus manatus. Next base: position 445,449 of record NW_004444301.1, on the reverse strand, counting down.
AATACACAAAACCCTAAGCTCCTATCCAACCTAAAGCTTCCCACAGGCACTCAAGTCAGACCAGCTACAGGCTTTGAAATATGCATTAGAGGAGAGGGGCATGGTGGTCTTTATTCTGAAATTCTCCACTCAGAACAATCATTTCTGACCCCTCCAGAGTCAAGGCCTGGGAAAGGGACATTGGGGAAAAAAACACACAGTGGGATGTGGCTGATTCCATGGTCAGGGCTTTCGGAAAGGCAAATGTGGAATTGTTCAGCCTTCCTCTCCTGGGGTGCATTTGTGGATTTCTCAAAGAATTCCTCTGATGCTCCTTCCCCAGTGTCCTTACTTCTCTTGCTCTCAGTCTCTTCTCTGAAATCAGTCCTGTAATTTGTCACTCATAATTCACCACTTTGGAACCTGGGCTTCTGACACTCACTCTATGAGTTTACATTAAAAAAAAAACAAAAAAAAAAACAACAAAAAAAAACCCTAAGCAAGCTCCCCTTGGGGGACCTCGTTTTTGAAAATCACCAATTATTTGCCTTGACATTGGAGGACTTGGAATTTGCCTGTTAGGTGACTCTTTCCAACATTCCATAGAAGCAGAGCCATCTCCAACCACAGCTGCTGCCTTTAGAATTCAAACTCTGTGTCTTGCAGCCTCAGAGATAGACAGTAAGCTCTCTGAATGGTTTCCCTAGAGCCCGTCTCGCTTGTCTGAGTTGAACAGGATCATCCCAGCCCTCATACAAGGAATGGTAGATTATACACTGCAAACCAACAGTTCTCCAAAACAGTTCTCCCTCTCTTTTGGCTTTTCCATCTCAACCACTGTATAGTCTTAAAATGCAGTTTGAGCCAATGCTGGACTAAAAAGTTGGACTATATCTTAGCATCTCCTGCAGATAAAGTCTTGAACCTCACATCTGTAGCCTCACCTCAGAGAGACAGTAAGACTCCCATTTTAATATTTGGATGCGAAAATAAAACATTGCCTGACATAGTGGAAGTGCTCAGAAATGTTAGCTATTACTATTATTCATCTTATCTTTATGATTTAACATTTAAAGAGTGGCTACATGAGCGAATGCCCACAGGAAAATAATTGAGAGGGGAAAGTCGGAATGATTTAAGAACCAAGACAGTGTGATGCCATGCAAGTTGCCGGTAGGGTTCTTTTGTTTTTTGTTTTTGTCTTTTGTGGAGGGACTAATTGCAGTGTCAAATTTTACAGTGAATTTTAACAAAATAAGCTTAATGTATTTATCAATTGGTTATTGATGCCATCAATCATCTTGAGTGCGGATTTAGAGAGAAAGCCAGACTTCAGTTGGTCAAAGAGTGAATAGAAGATGAGAAAACTAAGAAAGTGAGAACAAATTAATCTGGAAGTAAGATTAGAGGAAAAGATAGGATAGATTGGCAGCTAAGAGGAGATACAGGGACTTTCAAGGGACTTTTTTGTTGTTATTGTACTTGTCATCATATTAATTGTAAAAAATAGATTTTAATGTTACAAAAAAAAAGCCAGTTGAGTGAGAGTAATTGAAGATATTAGAGATAAAGAAAACAATAATTGGAGGAGATGAGAAGGAGAGATCAAGGACTTAGAGAGAAGTATTAGTTTTAAACATGAAGGGCAATGCTTAAGATTGGAAGATGTGAGTAAGCAAAGATGAGTAGGGGTGTTGATAAGTGTAGAGGGGTATATGGGGAACAAATGATCATTGAAGTATAAATGTTTAGTGTGTTAGAAAATGAATGTTTTTGGAAAAGCAAGAGCATAAGAATTTCAAGATGAAATAATCGATAGCATTGCCATTAGGAGGCATGAAGAACAAAAGAGGCTCACTAGATTTGCAAAATATATATCCACTGGCAACATGCATGAGTGCATTTTTAAGAGAATGGTGATCAAAACCTAACTGTAAGGGTTACAAAAAAAAGAGGCAATGAGAAACAAAGGCTGGAGGTGCAGACTATTTCACTTGGCCAAGGGAAGAATAACTGGAAAACAGAAAAAAATATAGAAAATAAGATGATTACAATAGGAGGTAACAAAGGATGCAGCATCTTTCCCTTTGATGGGAAAAAGAAATAAAACACTTAGTAGGGTTGTAAAGTTAGATAGATTTCACTGAAAAAAGAAAAAGACACTCAGTCAGATGTTTTAATCTTCTCAGTAAAATAGGAAGAGATACTGTTTGATGTAATCAAGGGATATGTGAAACTTTCCATTGAGGATGTGGGGAATTTGGAAAAACATTCAGGAGAGTGTAATTAGGGATTAATACATGTATATATATGTATAATATTCAAGATACCAAAGTTTGATAAAGATTGAAGACAGTAAGGATCTTTAGTGCTCTCAATGTATGCTAGTGTTCGTAACTACGCAGTAAAATTATGCAGTTAAGTTTGGCTAAGAATAACATGATAATATTCATAGTAATTATAGCAACAATAGCTACATTTAACATTTATTGAGCATGTACTATCTGTGAGGCATTGCATTCATCATTTAACATGTTCCAACCCATTTACTCCTCATAATGACCCTATGAGGCAGGTTCTACGGTCATTTGAATTTTTCATATGAGGCTTAGAGAATTTAAGCACTTTGACGAAGGTTACTGAGCTAGTAAGTAGCAAGCCAAATAGATGCCCAGACAGTCCAGACAAAGTGCCTTCCCAGCAGAATCCCTAACCCTCTGTAGGTTTTACTTAAATATTTTGTATTTTAAAGTGTCAAAAGATAAACTCATTCCTCTTCTCCACAAGCAGCCTCCCTTAACTTAATTTCTCATCAAGGTGTACTCCATCACTTCTTAAATTAAGAAACATACCACACCACCTTACATTTTTGTACTGCTCAGTGTTTCTGAAGCACATACATATACCTTTGCTAATGACTCCTTTCAAACACTCTTGAGGGTAGATATCATCCTCTCTTTCCAGTTAAGAAAATAGAGTTTCAGAGAAGTCAAGTACCTTACCAATCAATGGTCCCTCAGCTAATAAGCAGCAGAGCCTCAATTCAAATTCAAATCTGATTCAACATCAAAGGCTGACCATTAAGTTTATTACTAGTCCCTGTACTTTCTTTCTATTTAATATTCTTTACATTCCTATTGCTTTCTTAGTTTGGCGGTTCACATTCCTATTTCAAATCCTCGTACCTCACCAGAATTATTACATGATCACAATAAGTTTTTCCTAACATAATGATGATCAAGATGACTCTTTTAGGTTATATTTGTGGTAGATTAATTGCACTGATAACCCCAGTTCTTTACTACTTCCTGTATCTATACTGTTTGTTACGTAACTTTGTATTGCTTTGCATTGACAGTAATATTCTTAATACCTCAGGGGTTGGCCAAGGGATATTAGCAAAGACTCAAGCAGAAACATAAAAATCACTTGCTTTTTTCTGCTTTGCTCTTATTCCTTTGCCATGACAATGAGAACCTGCCAGGTCTAACCTATTGCCAGATCAGACACATGGCATAGGGCTGAGTGGTCCCAGTCAGCCCAGTCAAGGCCATCCTAGATCAGACAATAATCCAGCTGACGTGCAGCTGACTGAGCCAATCTTCAGCTGACCAGTGGCATAAGTGAGCCCAGCCAAGATCAGCCTATCCAAGCCCAGAACAGCTGCGTCCCACAAACCCACATTTAGTACACCACTGAAGTTTTGTGTTGTTTGTTACACAGTATTATTTTAGAAATAGACAACTGATGCTTGTTTATTATCTAATCTATCCTAAATCAAAATGGAAGAATAATATTCATTAATGATCATCTTATGTCATTAGTTCACTCAAAATTCTGATTACCTTGTATACAAACTCCAGTCCTCAGCTTTTACCACACATATGAATAGGACACACTCCTCCGTTACCATTATACAAAATTTCATCCCTACCCTACAACCTTACATTAAACGAGTTTGTAAGTTATTCTTCTTATTTAATTTCAATTCAGTCTTTTTTGTTCCTTAGCCAGGGCTATCGCTAGATCATATGGCTCCTTTAGCCTAGCATGGAAACCCTGGTGGTGCAGTAGTTAAGAGCTATGTCTGCTAACCAAAAGATCGGCAGTTCGAATCCACCAAGTGCTCCTTGGAAACCGTATAGGGCAGTCCTACTCTGTCCTATAGGGTCTCAACGGCAACAGGTTTGGTTTTCTTTTTTTTTGTTTTGTTTTGTTTTTAGCCTAGTGTGGAAAGCAGAGCATAGACTGAATTTCAGTCCCTCACTTGTCCTTGAGCAGGGTCCTATCTGCACAACTCTACTGCCTCACACAGAATACCCTCAAGTTCTTTCCAACCTTTTCTTAAAAATATCTCTGTTACATCAATTTATACATGAAACTGTAATTAATTTCTTATCGATCTTATAGCTCAAATACTTTCAGTACTTCTATAATCTTCTGGCACTAAGTTAACTTGGGCCCATTTATATATTTTTTCCAAGCATTTTTATTCCCTAGGCTCTCTGAGAGCAAAACATTATTCCCATTTTTTTCCTATCCCCTTTCCAAACATCTATAACGATTTGATAATACACAGAAGACCCTCAATATATACCAAAGAAGAAGCTGAAAAGGAATTTTAAACTTTTATATATAAAGACTTTGGTAATAGAAAGCTCACTCCCTTTACCTCTCCTCTAAACATTCTTTATAATCATATTTAAAACTGATAGTCATTTGTCCTGTTTTCAAAGACTTTATTTTACCAATATTCACAATAAATTGTTCTAATGCTTATTAATGTACATATATAGAAATTAGTTTATCTTTTAGCGTTCTGGATAAAACAAAGTAAACATTTCTATAGTTCGTATTTTCTACCTTAGTGTTCATTTATACTGTTTCCTCTAATCCTCATAAACTGCCTTGTGAGGTTGTAGTATTAACCACTTTTATAGCATGAACACCTGAAGCCTGACTCAAGTTGGTAATGTAGGATAGAGTCACAGTACAAACCAGCAGAGTTATAGCAAGGGTAACTAGGGATCAGGGACAATCTCTAAGTTTGCACTGCGCCCCACTGGCCAGCCTTGTCAAACGCGGAGGGGGGTGATTCACCAGCCAGCCTCATCTGGCACCCTCTTGGACTTGTACCCAGGGCAAATGTCCCCCCTCTTACACCCTCCTCACTATGCCTCTGCAAAGCAGCGCTTCCTGTATAAAGTTTACTACTCTCACCTCAAAATGCATACATTTAGTTATGTTTTTATGTAAAAAGCTCTTGCGGTGGGTCTGGTATTCTGCTGGTGCAGAGGATCTTAGAAGAATAGGATATACTCCTATCCTCAAGGGGCTTATACTCTTGGTTGGGAAACAAGCACATAAACAGATAATTTAAATATAATATGGTAAATGATAAGGGTAAGGAACACAAAGGAAATGCATTGGAGTTTAGAAAAAGCTTCCTGGAAGAGATAAAATCTTGACAAGGATGAGAAGTTAGCCATGCAAAGACATTGGGGAAGAACATGATAGGCAGACAGATGAATATGCATGAAGGAAAAAAGATTGGAATAGCATGGTGTTTGTTGGAATTACAAATAGTACAGGATTATCCAAACATACAATGTTACCAGATGAAGCAAAGAAAAATTTAAGGGATGGGTGCTAAAGAAGTGGAAAAGAATAGAGAGATTTGAGAATTATTTAAGAGGAAAAAACTGTACGGCCCAATGATGATTGAATTCAGAGGAGCGGGACAAAGTATCATCTATAAGAACTCTCAAGGCTCTGGGTAGGGAATTAGAGCAGACCTGGGTGGGAATTGGAGGCGGATGATGATTGAGTTTGGTGCATTCTGAATCTGAGGTTTGTGGAACATTAAAATGGGTATGTGCATTAAACCAAACCCCAAATCCATTGCTGTTGAGTCAATTCTGACTCATATCGACCCTACAGGACAGAGTAGAACTGCCTGCCTCATAGGGTTTCCAATGAACAGCTGGTGAATTGGAACTGCGGATATTTTGGTTAGCAGTCGAGCTCTTAACCACAGCACCATCAGGGCTTCAAAAGTATTATACAGGCAATTTAAAACATGATATGTCATAAAGTTTGTCCCTGCTTTCAATCTATACTCTGTTTGCTACAATAATTTTCATTTTTTATTTTATTGTACTAATTTTCCATTTCACATGCTTTATTTCTACCTCAAAACTCAGGTTTATGGCCGTCATCTCCTCCTTCCAGATAAATATCAATTACAGTGCCACTATACAGTGCAGGTAGATTGATTACAAATATTCAGATAGATTTGAAAGTACTAATTAAAGAAGAATATTCTCCTATTACTTATAGAAAACATATATCCCTGAAGGTATAGATTAGATTATTAAGTCCTTGCTATTAAAAATGGCAGGATAATTACTGTCTTTAAGGACCTGTGGACTGCTAGGGATACTCAAATATTTAAAATAGCAAAATGCAAACCAGTATTTGTAGAACAGATTGCAACTATATCCATCTAAATGTACAGGCTTATAATTCCTAGTCTATTATTTCAAAACCCATACAGTCTGAAAACTGATAGTTTATTTGCAAGGGTATAGAAAACTTGATTGGCAGCAAAACCAGACCTGAACTAACATGATAGTATTTATAGTCTTTATTTTTTTCAGGCAATAGGAATATTTACAGAATTATCTTCAGAAACAGGAATGTGTTTAATTATGGAGTGCTTCCCAGAATCCTTCTGGAGGAATGTTCCATAATATACATTATATACATACAGAAAATAGGGAAAATTCTGAATTCCAAAACACAGCTGACCTCAAGGGATTGGGATAAGAGATTGCGCACTAGTGTAATTAAAAATCAAAACTTATATTTTAGATGGCATTATAATCTAGATACTCAATACAGTTGAATTTCTAGCATTAAAATATTTTAATTCTTGAACTTTTAAGAAGAAATTTATCTATACAATATAGTTATGTATGAACATTTTCTAATTTTCTCCTTCTTTTTCTCCAAAGCATCTTATTCTAATATATTATCTTTATAACACCTTTACAAAACAGTCACCTATTTTTTATAGTTAGGGAAAAATAAAAAACTCAGATTATTCTCGGAATATTTTTATAGGGTTAATATCCAAATTGATGATATTAGGCTTGGATAAAATATTGAAAGACAAATGAAGGAGGGATACATTCAGAGTCTTACACTTAAGATCCAAGAGTCAATTTCCCAGAAGAGTTGGAAGTTGATTCTTGGCTCCTAAGTGTAGGAGAAATTGGAAACACACTGTAGCAATTATGCAACTCAATTAGAAACTTCAATTGACTGCTATTTTAGTACATATTGAAGGTATACAATACAATCCTAGGCTTCCTTAATGGAATACTTCATCAAGAAAAAGAAATGATTATTCCATTCAATGCTTGGATGTGGAATAGTGTGATTAGTTCTGGAGCCCCACTTTAACAATAGTATTAACCAACTCAAATAATCTCAGAGGAGAGTGATAGTTCTAGCAATCACTTCAAGAAAAACAATTGAAGAGACTGAAATGCCTAGCTTGAAAAAGTAATTCTTGTTGAAGACATGGCAGCTGCCTTCAAATCCTTGGAAGGAAACATTTATTGTGATTAAACAAACCAGTGGATCAACAGGTGTGAGTTATTGGGAACATTATTTCATCTCTACACAAGACAAACTGACTAAAAATAAAAAGGACTGGGACAGCAGTTATCCATTTAGGGCTATAAAATTACCTATTGGTGATATGGCAGAGGGTTCTAGATGATCCTTTCCATTTGGAGAGTCATAAACATCTTAACATCATACTGTGAGTTAATAGTACAGCTGAGTTTAACATGTTACCAACTTTGTATAGTTTTCGATATTTATGAAAAGATATTTGCTACAGATATAACTGTGGTGACAGGTCAATTCTTCAACATTTGCTGTACTGTCTTAAGCAGAAGGTCAGTCAAACTTGTATTTAAAAGAAAACTGTAGTTTACTGGGGTGATTATAAAATATCTCTTTCATACTCATGCCTAAAATAAACACAGTTATGCTACTCTTAAGAAAGTAAATTGACTCTCATCATCAGCATAACTTATTTTCAATACAGTAAGATGTTTGAAAGATTGAATAATATTAAGGTTGTGAGACTAAGACTGAACTTCTGGCTTTTCTTTCATTTCTAAAATATTTCAAAAATAAAAACCAATTGGCTCACACTTTTTGAGGGAAGAAGGTAATAGAGCAATAACTCCAAGTCTTTTAAAGCAGTTTTTAGGCATTTTAAAAAGAGAAATAATAATTACACAGTAGACTCCCAAACTAGTAACATTTCCAAAGACAGACCACACAAATGAAAATGGAAAGTTTGTATTTCCAAATGTCATAATTGTTTTTTTAAAGTAAAAAAGAGAAAACTACCTGTTCCCACATTTTGCTGATTAAAAGCTGATCAACAGGTGATTTTGCACTCCCATCAAAACACACAAATACAATTTCCAAGAAAAAGATCAGACAGCAACTCATGTTTCACACCCTCCATCCCCAAAGTACCACAACAATTTTATTTAAGGCAAAGTTTCCTGTGAAATAATTAGCTATTCTCAAATTTTTCTCACTGAAACAAACAAGTATACAATATTTGTTAAGGGTAAAAGTAATTATGAGAATAAAAAAGGATAAGGTGAACCTTATTTAAGTCTTATCATATTTTCAATTGCAGTAGAAAGGAAAAATGCTGTCAGGAAGCATACCTGAGGCAGGGCAGAATTGAGCTGTCTCTGGAGCGAATCTCTGTCATAGATGACATCCTGAAGTCTTTGCTGGGCAAGTGAGAGGCTTTCCTGGGTCTCCCGAAGGGTGTCTAGAAGACGATCCCTTTCATCTAGCATATTCACCATCAGTTGCTCAAAATGAGAGTCTGAGTCCGAGCCACTGCTTTGGGACCCCCTTTGGCTCATTGGGGTGTCCTCGTTAATCGTGGGCATCACTTCACACATCATTGCTTAAAGAAAGTAAAAAGAGGGAAGTCTTAGGAAAGAAAGCATTTCTAATAATGTCACCAGGTCCTCAACTCACTAAACTCTTTGAAGCTCATCAGCCTCTTTGTCTCTTTTCCCCCTACCCTGCTACCCCAACTCTAACAGGCTAAATGTTTTTACCTCCAACGTACGTGCTTTCTCTTCCTCATGACAATCTACATATCCCCTACCTACAAAACACAGCCTGATTTCATCTTCTAAAATTTTTTTCATAATTTATGCTACATAATTCAATTCACATAAAAATGTTATTACATTATTAATTCATCATTTATGTTCCCCTGCAAGTTTACAAATCCTTATAGCTAATATCTCTCTTATCCTTATTTGTTACTATACTGTTAACAGCAAGCACAGTGTCTGGATAGGAAGTAAATAATTTTTAAATGATATTAGTAATTGAATGAATTAATGATGGCTCTTTCATTTAGAAAATCCACAAATGATTGCGTGTTTATTTTATATGATAATCAACTTTTACTTTCTTACATCATTTCACACCAACTTGTTTAAATCTTCTTCACAATAAAACTTCCATCTTTTTTACTTTTATATGTTCTCTTCTTCAATTCCTACAGTACACATATAGAGTAGCTATGTGATACTGACTGAATTAGACATAAGATTTATAAAACAGACTAAGGTACATAAATTTACTTAGATTATTACACTTAATATTCCTGTTTCTGGTTAGCTGCATTGTCTGGTTTCCATCCAAACAATACAAACTAACACTCTTTCAAATACTCCACAAAACAGATGCCATAAATTATATTAGCTAATGCAGTAACTTCACATCTCAGCTGCTAACCACAAGCTCTCAGTCGTGAAATGAATGAACTGTTCAGAATCTTTTTTTTTAAATCATTAATTTCATTTAAAATAGACAACAGACATGTAACACTGACCTACTATATGGTATTTTGAAAATCAGAAATTACCTCATTTTCTTTTTTATCGTCTACCTTATGTTTTTAAAAAAAGTCAAACCATCTCAATTTCCATTGTCGTACTGAGGATAGGAGCTATTAATTAGAGGGTTTGGCTTTGCAGGAGGCTGATGTGGAGAAAGGCTGGTTTGGCTGTTGATCCTGGAGCATTCTTTGGCTTTATAATTGAAAGTCAATTCATTTTTCTACCTACATATTCCTGTCCTTGAGGAAAATATTTCTGGTGATATTTTCAAATAAAATGTCAAGATATAATAGCTCAATAGTTAGTTACTTTTTATGTGACTCATCATATAAATTGGGTTATTGAGTGGAGAAATTCAATTATCTGGGAATGATTTGATCAGGGCCCACTGAAACTTGGAGAAACTTTTAAAAAAGACAAAAGGAAAATATTTTGTGACTGATAGCCTAGATTAAAAAAAAATGAGAGGAGGGAATGAATTTTATAACAATTCAAAATAATGCTTTGAATTACTAATAATCATTCAAAACATTAAGCTACTTGAAAGCAAGATCTTAGTTTGTTTAATTTCTTATTCACCTTAAAATAAGTAACAGAGTAGACACATAAAATGTATTTAAACATATCACACGTACACACACACAGTTTCTCTTTCTCTCTCTCTCTCACACACACACATATTTTCTACTTTTGTTAACCACTTAATGGACGAACATATAACTTTTTTTGTATTTTTTCTCATTTTGACTTCATTCAAAGGCTAACACAAAGAGAGAAAAACAGACTCTAACTGATACAAATTTTCATTACATTAAATAAAAACAAAAAGGAATTGAAAATAAAAAAAAAAGTTCCAACACACTCGAATATTTAAAATGATTAGTTTACACGCCATGCACGAAATCCACACACTAACAACTGTGTCATTCTGAATTACTAGGAGCCAGTGTGTTTCTTTTTCACATTTAAGATTATAACTACACACTAGGGGAGGAAATGCTAGTGCTGTGACAAATTGTTCCAAGAGACTGGAAAGATTTAAATTTGAGGGTTATACAGTCCTCCATCTGTATTTTAAAGCATCTCCTCTTGAAAGAAAAGTTATTACCTTACTCCATTCAGAATTACTTAGAACAACTTTAAATTGTCAGGAAAAACATAACTATAGTGAATACCTCGGGTATAATTTTTCCCCTGAATATGCTATCTTAGTTGTTTTCCGTCATCATAGATCATTAGACATTCACACACTTTAGGCTCTTAGATCAGTATAAAAGGTCGTGTTTGATTTAATCATCTGGAAGATGCTACGATGAGAAGCTGCTTAGGAACTTAGAAAGTCCAGCAAATCTATACTCAGAAGAACTTGATCTGAGCCCTTGCTCAGTCCCTCCTGAGACATGTGAACCAAGGCAAGACACATCAACTCTCACAACTTCGATTTTCTCTTCCATAAAGATAATAATGCATTTGTTTTTAAAAAAATAACTCCATTGTACGGATCCAATGCGATACCTGACTGAGAATACATAGTAAAAATATAAAGTGCTGTTACATATGCAAGTATTTATTTCTATTACAAAGTTACCAACATTCATCTTTGTAGAAAGAATAGGTAATTTACCTTAATGACTCATTCTGCTTACATGACTAAATGTTTAATTCTACTGGGTACTTCTAAATTCTCCAAATCCAGGTTAAAAAAATTAAACTATGCAAAAGTTACTTAGGAAATAAAATAAATACATGCTGCATTATTTTTCCAAAAACAATCAACTCAGATGATAAATCTAAAGTCTTCCCATCAAGATTAGAAGGAAAAAACTATGTCTACAAAAAATAAGGCCATTTTCATGAACTAGCTTAGTTTCTTGTATTAGACTTCAGATTCTGTCCAATATACATTTCAAATTATTGGGATAATCTTTAAAATATAGTATAAGTGAATGATCTCAGAAGTGTACTTTTCAGGCATTAAAAGCATTTAAAAATCTATAATTCAATGTAATAGTTAAACATCCTCTTATAGAATGGACGACATGAAGCAACTCTTATGGTCCAGAAGGTTCTGGTCATTTAATATCCAAGCATTTTTCACCCAGATATACCACTTTTAACTTTTACAATCCTTTTCAGTATTAAAAACTACATTGCATCATGTAATTCCTGAAAAACTAGGAAGGGAATACTAAGTTTGCTCTAATATTTGCCCTTTCATCACTGCTCCCCAAAGTCAGTTGGATATATGAACTATGTTATTCTCATCTGGAAATGGATGCCTTATTCACTAAATTACTGAAGGTTTCAAAACCTAGTTATGGTTATTGTTTATTTTGTTGTGAAAGAATGAAAACAATAAATTTGGTTGTTTTAATTAGCTCAGTGCTTAAATTTAGCTTGAAGAATTTATGTCAGGAAAACTAACTCCCTTATTCTTAGCACATAACCTTGAGTGTCTTCTAAATCCCTCAGATTTCAAAATAAAAGTTTTGAATGTCCACTGGAGTCATTACCTAAGGGCTTTCAAGATCCAATGTGTTCCTTAGCAATACGTGCCTTGCAAGCAGAGAGCTACAAAAGGTTTGTTTTTGTTATTGTTTTTTTTTTCTGTCATTAAACCACTTTAATCAAACAGATTAATATAATTTAGACCCTACTAGAGGCAAATATACAATTATTCTCTACAGTCAGTTTCTTCTGCAAAGATTTAGTCTGAAGAACCACCTAAGCTCCACGTCAGTTAACCCACAAGGAGTAATTCAGCAACAGAAATTCTAGCCATTGTGTAATTTCATTACATGAATATTCCTGTTTGAAATCCCCTGTCCTCAAGAAACAGTATTATCAGCTCTAATGGAAGCATTTTGCACTTTCTTTACTCCATTCCATTTACATATGGCCGAAGAATCAGTTCACCCCACACTGCCGGACAGCCATCTCTCAGCCACACCCCCCACCACCACCCTGAAGAAGTTGACTTCATAATTTCCACAGTAAAATTCTTCATCCTGCCCAACAGGAGAGAACTAAGTAGGGAGGAGACAGAGAAACAGAAGAAGGGATGGGGGTGGAAAGCATAAGATACCTAACAGGAACTGGCAAAGAGGAATTGGCATCTCATCTTCCCTGGGGGCGGGGTGGGGCCCGAGGGTGGTAAAAAAAAAATAAAGAAGAAGAGAAACCGTGTAACTCAAATACAGTTTCTGTACCTAATATCTGTAAATTCGCGTCTTGCTTCTTCAATTGATCAATGACAAGCGCAGTCTCCGGCTTGACGAGAGGGGAGGCTTACACCCGACACTCCAGGACCACTTCCCTAGCAACGGGAGCAGAAAGGCAGCTTAGAGACAAGCGTGCCCTGGCGCCCTCCTGGAACGTGCCCCGGCTCGGTGGCTTGGCAGCAGCAACTCGGCATCTTCCAGCGGCTCCGTCAGCAGCCAAACGGAGAAGCGTCCATCGGAAAAATGGCATATTACAAATTTTGCTTTGGGAAGCAGAGCTCGGTTCAGACCATTCTCAAAGGCAGGAGAGGGGGAGGCGACTCTTAAAGCAGCAGCGGCCCCTTTGCCCAATCAGCCGCAGCTCCCCGCGTGCAGCTGGAGACCTGGGGCAAAAAGCCGCGAACGTGAGGACTCGGGTTCACTTTCAGGAACTTAACCAAGCGGCGCTGCTTGCTCTTCGCGTCCGGGCCACCCAGGGGTGTCCCTCGAAATGTGAGCAAAAGACATGAGGAGTATCTGTAAGTTCTCCACCCAGTCCTCCACCCAGAGACCTCTGGAGTTTATGGCTAACGCCGGGAGCTGAAAAGCTAAAGGGAAGCGAGTCCCCAGGGATAAGAGAATCAGGACAGTTCTCCTTCTGGCCCCCAGCCCATTTCCGCGCTAGAGTGTCTCATTGCACTTAAATGAGGTGCTTCTTCTCCGGAAAGGCAAGCAGCCAGCCCCTAACACCCAGTTTCCCCTCCCAGCCTCTTTGCAAGCCGCTTTTGCTTGTCTCAGTTGGCTGAGAGAACCAACCTGCTGAGAGCCGGTGAGGATGCTACAGCATCTTCTCTCCTCACTTCCCTCGGGTTTCTGCTGCTACTCCTCCTCCTCCGCCCCCTCCCTCCTCGGCAGCCGCACCTCCTCTTCCTCTGGAACAAGGGCTTCCCCTGGAAGCTGCTGCAGTGGTTTCCACCGGTCCTTAAATAAATTCTGAAGTAATCACGTCTTTGCTCTCCTCCTCACGCACACGCGCTCGCGGATACACACGACTCCCGCGAAGCCGCTCCCAAGCAGCTGGAGCTCGCGGTCCCAGTGCCCCCGGTGAAGGCTCCAGCAGGAGTAGAACGGGGGTGCGCTCTCCTCAGTCTGGGCTTCCCCCACACAATGATCTCTGCAGGAAAGCGTGTGTCAGTTCTCGCTGGTGGGAATGGGAATGAACTTGGGCACCTCCTGGCTCACTGGCCTTCCATGCTTGTCATTGCTTTAAGCAGCTTCCTTCTCCCTGGACCAGGGCATAGTGGTCATGATTGTAGGGACCTCAGTCAGTCTAGGGTGTGGTGGAATCTGTCATTTCTGTTTATCTCTCCCGATCTTCATTCATTGCTTTGGCGATGAAGATTGTGTGATTGGAATAACCACTCCTCAGTGCACCAGTGAATTCATCTTGGAAGTCTGGTCTCTTGATTGTGTTCCAATTGCCCCTATACCTACGCGTCTGTTTACCTACTCACCTCTCTTTCTGCCGCTGTTGTCCATTCACACCGACCCATTAGGGCTGGAGAGAAAACAGGCGGCAAAACCGATATCTATTCTAAGCAGCAAAAAGAACCTTCCAGTGAGGGAAATTCAGCTATTCTCTTTTTAGTAAAAATGAAAAAGACAAGGATGAGAGAATTTAGAGAATGTTTAAACATTGGGTACAATGTGTGAGCGAGTGTGAGTATCCTTAGAAATCCAAAAGGTTTATTTTACTTTTATGTAAAGCAAAGAGTCTGAAGCGCATCTAAATAATAGAACCCATATGCCAGCATACACGAATAAAGTATACTATGCAAGAAACAATCTTTCTTTTGCGGTAGCGTATAATTTATTGACCTTATAGTGGACATGTGAGGTCAAACTCATGTATTTAATCCCTTCTCTTCTAGACTGTCATTCAAATCCTGCATCACAAAATAATCCTACAAATTTTGAGATAAACATAGGAATAATATTAAGATTCATTACATGTCAGCTGCAGCATTGCTTTTCAAACATGACATACGTATGAGTCACCCATGGATCTTACTAAATTGTAGATTCTGATCGGTAGGACTGGAGTGGACCCTGAAATTCTACATTTCTAACTCCCAGGGACGACACTTTGAATAGTAATGCTCTAGTTCACCCAATCAACCTACCATCTGATGTGGCTTCAATAACTTTAACCACAGGAAACTCATTATCTCACAAGGCAGCCCAGGCCACTTTCCGACGTACCTAATATTGTAACAGCTTCTTCATATTAATCATATATCAGTACCTGTTATGGATTGAATTATGTTCCCCCAAAATATGTGTTGTAAATCCTAACCTGTATGCCTGTAGTTATAATCCCATTTGGGAATAGGTTTCTTGTTATGTTAATGAGGCAGGATTAGTGTAAAGTGTGTCTTGAGTTAATCTCTTTTGAGATATAAATGAGATTAAACAAGCAACTAGAGGGGACATGGGGTAAGATAGATGCCAAGACACATGGAGATCTCTAAGGAACCAGGAAGCAGAAGCCGAAGAGACAAGGATCTTCCCACAGAACTGACAAAGAGAGAAAGCAGTTGCCTAGAGCAGCACTCTGAATTTGGACTTCTAGCCTCCTAAAATATGAGAAAATAAATTTCTATTTCTTAAAGCCATCCACTTGTGTTATTTCTGTTATAGCAGCACTAGATAACTAAGAATTTGGTACTAGAAGAATGGAATACTGCTCTAACAGATAGCAAAAATGTGGAAGTGGTTTTGGAATAGGGTAATGGGTAGAGCCCAGAAGAGTTTTAAGGTGCCTAATAGTAAAAGCCTAGATTGCCTTGAAAAGAGTGTTGGTAGAATTATGGACATCAAAGGCAATTCTGCTGACAGCTCAGAAGGAAGTGAGGAGAGCTATAGAGAAAGTCTCTGTTGTCTTAGAGAGTACATATGACACCAGCAACAAAACGTTGCTAGAAATATAGACATTAAATGTGCTTATGGCGAGGCTTTAAGAAACAAAAATTATGAACATGTGATTGAACAATGGAGGAAGGGTGATGCTTTTTATGCAGTGGCAAAAAACTTGTCTTAATTATGTTCAAATGTTTGGTGAAAGGTAGAACTTGTAAGTGATGAACTTGGATCTCTGGCTAATGAGATTTCTGAGCAAGATCTTAAAGGGGCTGTGTGATTTCTCCTTGCCACTTATAGTAAAATGCAAGAGGAAAGAGATGGACTTAAGAATGAACTGTGCAAAATGAAAACAATAGTTAAAGATTTGGAAAATTCTGTTGTACAAACTAAGGACACAGGTTCCAGAATGTTCACCAAGGACATGGCTACACAATTTTTTGTTAAAGAAATGTGATGGTTAAGGTTGTGTGTCAACTTGGCTGGACCATGAATCTCAGTGGTTTGATAGTCATATGATGGTGTGGTCACTCCCATGATGAGATTTGATATTATGTGATCACCTCCATGATGGGATCTGCTGTGAGTAGCCAATCATTTGAAAGGGAGTTTCCTTAGCTGTGTGGCCTGTATTGAATATAAGTGGATATTCTGGCAAGGTTTGGGGCTTTTTGCTCTTTCTGGATCCGGCAGCTGGCTCCTGTTTGTCTGACCTCCGGTTCTTGGGACTTGAGCTGGCAGGTTGCCTACGGTCTTGTCTGCCGATCTTTTGGATTCGTTGATCTTCACAGCCTGTGAGCAAGAGCCCTGCTCTCTGACTTGCCGATGTTGGGTTCACCAGCCCCTGTGGCTACATGCACCAGCAGAGGCCTCTGTCCTGACCCATGAACTTCGGATGTTCCATCGTCTACAACCACGTGAGCCATTTCCTTGATATAAATCTCTCTCTATATATATATTCATACACTTTTCTGGTTTTGGTTCTCTAGAGAACCCAGCTTAAGACAAGAGATTAAGTCTGTAACTTATGGATCTAACTAACTACCACAACAGGAAACCTATCAGCTTAGACTGAAGGGGACAGAGAAAGAACAAAAGGAAAGAACGCTGTCTGCCTCTTGGAATTCTGCAGACAGGAAACAGGCCAAAGAACCTACATCTGTTGTCCTCCAAGAAAATAAAAAGAACATCTCTGGTGCAGCTCAGAGATCAACAGAACTGTTGGAATGAGCACCAGAAACAGGGCCTTCTTGGTTTCAAAGGGTGGGGTCACAGTCTCCTGGATCTTAAAGGGTGGGGTCACAGCCACCTAGTTTTCAAAGAGTTGGATCTTTACCAACTTGGTTCTGGAATGTGGGGCTGCTGTTAAGGTGTGACAGGTGGATGGGGCATCACCCAAAAATGAAAGGGCAGGACTTCCATGCCTAAGAGGAAGAAGAATGAGGCATGCCAGGGCTGAAGGGATGGGGTAGCCACTCAGATGGACCAGGAGAATAGGGCTACCCAAAGCCAAGGGAGCAGAGTTGCAGTGGGCATGGAAGGTGGGACTGAGGCCTAGGGCTGAGGTGTCTGCACCCAGAATCCAGGGAACATGACCAACATCCAGAGTCTGGAGGGCAGAACCATTGCCCAGATAGTCTTAGAGAACAGATGATTATTTTCAAGCCTTAGATCTAATGTAATGTGTTCTGCTAGGTTTGGGACTTTCTTGGTGCCTGTTTTCCCCTCTTTACCTCCAATTTCTCCCATTTGTAATAGAAATGTCTACCTTGTGCCTGTTACACTATTGTACTTTGGAAACAGGTAACTTGTATTTTAGATTTCACATGATCACAGATGAAGAGAAATTTAGCCCCAGGATGGTATGCACCTAATGCATCACCCATATTTGATTTAGATGATTCAGAAGATGAGATTTTGGACTTGAAGTTGATTTAAGATTTTTGGGATGATGTGAGGGGGTGAATGTGTTTTGCATGTAGCAAGAACATCAGTTTTGGGGTGCTAAATGGTGGAATGTTATGGATTGAATTATGTCCTCCAAAACTATATGTTGTATATACTAACCCTATGTCTGTGGTTATAATCCCATTTGGGAATGGGTTGTCTTTGTTATGTTAATGAGGCAAAATTAGTGTAAAGCATGTCTTTAGTTAATCTCTTTTAAGATATAAAAGAGATTAAATAAGCAAGCAGAGGAGACATGGGGTAAGATAGATGCCAAGATACATGAAGATCTCCAAGGAACCAGGAAGCAGAAGCTGGAGAGACAAGGACCATCCTCCAGAGCCAACTGAGAGTGAAAACCTTCCCCTAGAGCCGACACTTTGAGTTTGGACTTCTAGCCTCCTAAACTGTGAGAAAATAAAGTTATGTTTCTTAAAGCCATCCACTTGTGGTATTTCTGTTATAGCAGCATTAGATAACTAAGATGCAAAACCAATGGCTAACATCATTCTTAATGGAGAGAGGCTGAAAACATTCCCCTTGAGAACAGGAACAACAGAAGGATGCCCTTTATCACCACTCCTATTTAACATTGTGCTGGAA